>NW_026614740.1:300000-389978 GCF_030052815.1 Hevea brasiliensis
TTTTTAATATTAGGCCAAAAAAAAAAAAAGAAAAGCAAAAGAATAGTGTAGCCAGAGAAAAGAGAGGATGACATATCCTTTTCTCTGCATTAATGGGCTGTTCCTGTTCCACTTCAAAACTTAACACCCTCCACGCCAACAACAATCAGTATTCTTCACCAGTAGTCCCTAGAGCTCTTTCGCTTCAAACCCCACTTGTCCATCATCCTCCTACAAGTAAAGGTGATTCCCACCACCTTGTGTCTCTTACCTCCACCACTTGTGGCTCTCTCCTTCTCGTTGAACCCATAAACTCCAAATTGAACAGGAAAAATCCACTTGATCAACCCCATTCACCGCCCACGTTCACCAAGATCACTCATAAAACACAAGCCCCTGCAGAACCTTGTGAATCTTTTTCACCTAACTCTTTCATCAACACTTGGGAGCTCATGGATGGTCTCGATGATGAGTTGGATTTCGAAATGGGTGAATCTTTGAAGCCAAATTCATCATTTTCTGATTATGCTATTTACGTTAGCTCAAAATCCAATACTTTTCAGCATCTGGGTTTTGATGCTTCTGTTAAAAAGCTGCATGATTCTGTTTATTCTGTGAAATCTGAAGAAATAGATGTTCGGAACAAATTTTATTGTCAAAGCCGCTATGGAAGCATTCATCAAAGGAATCATGTCTATCAAAACTGGATCCCAATGTGATCTCAAGTTATAGGCGCGCATTGTCATCTAGGCAATTGGGCTACACTAAAGAATCCAAAGGTGCAAGATCAGTGGGTTGTAGTCCCATGAATTCTTTACCAACCCACAATAATGAGCTCCTTTCACAAAACACAGATGATAAAATTGTTTTGAATTATATGGTCATTTTTGTGAAGCTGACAAGCTGTAATTACATTGTGTTGTAGTTCCTGTAACAAAGGCTGTGGAATGTTTTGATGGAAGAAGAGCACATTGTTCCTGATACTGATAATTTACAAAGGCTATGCGCTAAGGAGCATGCAATAATTTTTGAACTTGTTGCAACTAAAGTCACACGTAGCACTCAATAACTTAATCTGGAGAATGATCCGATTCAAAACACTACTGAATTAGCACTTGCTCCTTACACCAAATAAAAAGGATAGAAAACCAGAAGTGGAAGTATCATTGGCACATCAGAGAATTACTTCATAGTTTTTGTAATAATAGAAAAAATGAACCTGAACAAATAAAAGAATACAACAATCATCTATATGCAAGGTGTTTAATCAGACGTGTGAAGGGCTGAATGCAATCATCTTCAAGATGCTTCTCAGCAGCAGCATACTGTCTTTTCTTGTCCTCTATTGCCAGAGCAGCTAAGGCTTTTTCCTGAAAAAAAAAAAAAAAAAAAAAAATATATATATATATATATACATAAAATCTTTTTCTTGAAAAGCAAATGAACCTTGATGCTAGGTATAACCCATTAGACACATTTAACTTGTTTATTGCTGAAGTATATTAAAAAAATCAACATAATACATACACCTAAATATGCGAAAAAAAAAATCTGAATACACAAACATTCAAACATCCAATTATTCAAAAATCATCATAGATCTAAGCTTGAACCAACTACAATTTGAGAATCTTGGTAGAACAATGAACCAATGACAAACCGGATAATTGAAACTGATGAACCAAAATTCACTTTGCAAATTCTTCAATAAAAATTTAAAACTTGATGACACAAAACTTAATAGATCTAAACTTGATGAGATATAATGATATAGGATAAATTTTAACAATCGTCCCTGAACTTATCTAGTTGCAACATTATAGTTCCTCAATATAAAAATATAATATAAAACCCTATCAACTTTCATATTTTGCACAGTAACATTCCTCTAACCTCTAATTATTGGTTTTTCAGTTAGATGCTAACCTGGACAATTTCAGTACGGAGCTTAGTCAGCATTTCTCTTTTTTCTCTCAAGCTAGCTATATATAAATTGAATCATTCTCTTCTCTATAGACAGAATAAATTTTCACGTATAGAGAGAATAAGAGAGGATAGAGAAATATTGACAAAACACCATGTGGGAGCTGTTCACATCAGTTTCTAACTGGAAAATTAATAATTGAAAGTCAGAGGAATTTTACTGTACAAAATTTAAAAGTTTAGGGGTTTTATGTTATATTTTAAAGTTGAAAGACTGCATTGTTACAACTATATAAGTTTAGAGATAGTTGTTAAAATTTATCCGATAATATATGGTGAGTCAAAAGTGAAGATGGAGAACAACAGAGTGAAGTAATGAATATGGCAAGGAATCTTGAGAGAGTGAGGAACTAGAGCATGGTTTCAAATTGCAGTCACGGTCACAGTCACAGTCGCGAGTAATGGAAATAGGCCTATAACGGCCATAATATAATGGTAACGGTTGGCTGCTATGCAAATTTTTTTAAAAAATTTGCGAAGTTCGTAAAATGACTATATATTGGTAGATATAAGTAAAACTAAGATGCACAATTATATAATAAACATAAATACATCAAATAAAGACATTAAATCTATCACATTTAGACATCATTAGCTTTAAACAATTTATAGGCTATAATAATTATATAGATAGTACAGAACTAGAATCTAAAATACTAGACATAGACATATAGTAAAAAAAAATAATAATAACCTTACTACCATCAAAATAAGTATCTTGGAGGTTTTTATTGGTCTTGACTTTATTTCTGACTTTGAGAGCTTTGATCATCAACTTGACTATATTGGTAGTATTGTGATGGATTAAAATTGAATAAGGCACCCATACCAAATGGATCACACAAATTGGGTTGTTGAGAGTATAGTGGTTGCTTTAGATTGCCCATTCAGATTGCCCATATCCATAATTACTAGAAGTATCTTCAGTTGATGAGCCTTCATGGCCTTGTCCATGCATACCGTAAGACCCAAAACCATATTCATAATTAGTTGAATCAATAGAATGCTCCTTCTCATATCCAACGCCTTTACCCTTTGTTGGGGATATATCACGACTACCACTATGCAAGCCACGAGATCTTTGATATGTGCATTGCATTGTTGGAGATGGATCATGAGCACTGCTAGCACCACCACTTTATTTTTTACTAGGCGAAGCTTGATGCGAGCTACTAGTAGTACCACGTCCACCAATGGTTTCTTCACCACCTTCACCACCATCACCATCATTATTACCATCACTTGAATTGGATAATACAAAAGAATCACCATCTCCTCTCTTAAGCATCATGCGGGAGCTGTTCACGTTAGTTTCTAACTCAAAAATTAGTAATTGAAAGTCAAAGGGATTTTACTGTGCAAAATTTAAAAGTTTAGGGGGCTTTATATTGCATTCTAAAGTTGAAGGACTGTAGTATTACAACTATATAAGTTCAGAAACAGTTATTGAAATTTATCCAATTTTGAGCAGTGGATTGTAATGGAGCATTAACGTCATCATCATCCTCTAACCATGGATTTGATTCACCATCAAGAAGAGGAGATTATCTTTCCTCCCACCAAGGATTTAACAGATCAACTTCCTAAAAAATATAATCCAAATTTATTGGATTATAACTTCTTTCTAACTCTTGTTGGCTTTTCCTTGTTAGATTTCTGACTTTAAGCCTTATATTATAATAAACAAAGACAATTGCATGCAATTTTTGATACCGTAATCTATTTCTTGTTTTTGTGTATATGATGGAAAAGGTACTCCAATTTCTCTCACAATTTGATGCCAATGTTGTTTAGCTCAACACTTTAATGGCAATTCTTCGCAATTGAGGATCACTTTCACCATAATTAATCCACCACTCAACTACATGATAGTTCTTTAATATTGGTTTGCAATTAGCAATACTTACTAATAAACAATATAAGTTTAGTTTTACCTGGATCGGTAAACTTAATGGCTCTTTGTGCTAAAGCAATACTAAAGCTCTCCATTTTTTCTCTAAACATTAGTGCCTACCCAATAACATCAAATCCATATTATTAAGTCCATTATTAATTCTAACTAATTAAGTGCTAAATTCACTTATCTATGCACTTTATCACACCTTACCCCTCCGTAAGGCATAACATAATCTTGTAGTATACCTAATGAATTACCAAAATTCGTCTACTGATAACCCATTAAATACACTACAGGGGATTTTAAACCTTTTCTTATTTCTTTTTATAGTGGTGAACACTTTTGACATATGTTAAAATTTTTTTAACTGAAGTGAAATCAAATAACAAATCTGAAGTATCAATAATTTCTGTAAAATTTTCAGCAGAGTGCCGTCTGTATTTGGAGCAAAACAGTTCTTCAAAAACCTGTAAAAAGCACTTCCAATATATTTGTTCAATCCCAACTCCAATATGGCTCAACTCAAATCAGTGTCCTCACCACAGTTCAAACTCAATTCAATATCATTTTCAGCAATTCCAAAGATAAAGTGCAAAATAAATGAGTATTTCAAAAGCAGAAATAAGAGAATTGTAATACAACGTTTTGACAAGCCAAAATAATTTACAACTTTATTTTACAACTGCTCTAGACCAAGTACAATATATACATACAGTTCACATACATTACAATAATATTTACTAGGAAGTGGTACACTCAATATACCCGGCAAAATTCTAAAGCGAAGTCACAAGCAGCCTACTCTACTGCTTTATCTGTCTGTCTACCTGCGACAGCAATGAAAAAGCTATCGCTGAGAAAAATTTATTCAGTGGTGCAAAATAAAAATTTAAAATGCGGTATATAAAACATTTATTGACAATTCACAATTCAAATGATTCACAATTTCATGTCACAATTTTCAAAGCTCATATAACACAAATTTGATCAAACAATTTAATAACACAATGTTGCCAATCAATAACACAATTTAGGTCATTGCACAAACTTTTCCGAACATGTCATGTTGTACACTATGACAAGACATACTCACCCCAATAATCGAAATCAATGAGGGAGGTGGCTAGCTAAATAATGAGAACTCATCCATACTCACCTCAGACTTACAAGTCAAAGAGGGAGGAATATAGCCATACTCACCCCATAAATGGAGGAGGAACACAGTAATATTGTCAAGCCAAGTGTGAATCAAAACAATTCCAAATCACCATATTTAAATATTTCATACAAGCTACAAATCATATTTTATGTCAAAATTTCCATTTGCAAAGTAGGCAACACAATAATTTCCAAATAATATTCCCAAAGCCAAAACAATAAAAAATTATTCATAACTCATTTCGCCAAATAAATTTTCTAGTAAAAGCAGTGGATATAAAAAGTATTCTGCACAGACCTGATCTGAGTCGCCTCTAGGCCTTGACTCAATGTTCCTTATGCTTTTCAATATCCATTTCAACTGAAACACATAATTTAAAGTGTTTCAGTACTCAGTTAAATTGTTTCAACAATAAAATCCAGTATGTAAATTTTTCTTGGTAGTATTCCTTCAATTCATTTCATTAGTCAACCTATAATGTTGACCATTAATACACACTAGGTGAATAAATTTTAATGTTACCAATATGCCACCTTTTATAGTCCTTTAGTGTTGGTATATGTTACCAATCTCATCTTCAAGTGTATTGCATTTTATTGCAATTTATCGGATTTCGGTATACTATTTTGACCTAGCCGGATGACCTAGTTCCCTTAGTTTTCAAGTTCTGATCAGAATTAAAAACTTGTAGGTTTATGTCTTAGTGAACTTTTGCCACAAATTTAGATCATTTGGAGTTTACTATACCAAGTTATGGTCATTTTACTATTGCTGGACAGATTGCACTAAAATGGCAAACTTATGTCATTTTTAGGTCTTTTTTGATTCTGGCAGTTTTTATACCCAAACTTGTGCAAGCATTTTAACTTGCTTATGGTCATTTCTGGGTTTTGGTGTCTTCATAAGAGTTGTATCTCTTTGTCTAAGCTATCCATGGTATAAATTTCAGGTTATTTGGACCTGTTTTGAGTGAGTTATGACCAAAACACTGACTGTTGTTCAAATGGTCAGTTTTCAGGTTTGCAATGTCACTAATCCGGATTTGGTCAATTTTCATGTCACTTTTTCGATAGATTTTTGATAAGGCTTCTAAATGAAAGTTGGTCTAATTTAGGTCTAGTTTTACCTCCAATTGGCGTCATACCAATTGAGGTCACACAAGGTCAGTTATGGCCTAATTTATACACTACCTTCATCAATCACACAACTTGCACACAAATTGCACTTCCAATGTTTAATCCTCCTTCTCCCAAACTACAATACAATATTCATAGCACTTCTAATCTCATTCATCAAGTCTCAAGTTGGTCAATTTGGGCAGAATACACAAGTGTTCAATACACATATTACCACCCTAATTCTCAAAATTAAATTCAACACAATATATACATGCATTCACTTAATTTTTACTACATACAATTCCACCTCTACTTCACATATACTGCCCTTAAACCATAATTACCATAATTCATCAATTTAATTCATGAAATCAAGCATCAATCCATGCACTTCAAGGCTACCAAAAATGGCAGTTTGCTAAGGTCTCCAAATTTCTTTCCAAAACCCCTAAATTCAATACTTACTTACACATACATGGGAATTAATTGGCTAGCACTTCAATTTAACTCCATCAACACTAATTCCCATCAATTTAATGTAAGAAAAATTCAAAGAACATAAGCTCCCATGGCTACCAAAAATTGTACACATCAATAACTCATCAATACCTTAAATTTCTTCACCATTCAATTCATCTCAACCTTAAAACAAACTTTAATGAAGCAAGGAATGAAAAATTAGCACTAACCTATTTTTGAAGCTTATTAAATCTTCTTCAAATCTCTCCCTTTTTGCTCGCAAAATGCTGCCCAAGGTGTTTACTCTAACTTTAATGAAGAAGCTTAGAAGAAATTGTGGCTTAAAATGATGTGCATCTAGCTTGGTTGAGGTGTGGCAATGGAGGTTTAATGGTGGAAATGGTTTCGGCAAGGTGAGGAAATGTTGAAGATGATATGAAATCTGCTCACTTTAGCTTATATAGGTGTCCCAAGGATTGAGTTAGTGGAGCACTTAGGTGAATTTTAAAGTTTAAATATTCAAAGTTTCTCAGTTTACATATTTTACCTTAATTCTTTTACTATTCCTATAATGTACCACAATTTTAATTTTTATGACATTTTCAAAGTTTAATATCATTTATTTTTAATGGACATTCAAAAGGCAACTCGGGGTGTCAATTGACCAAAATGCCTCTATTCGTTTTGTATTCTCGATTTTTCTGTAATACCAGTTTTTGTCGGTTTCTCGATTTTTATTTTTTTTTGTACTAATTAATTAATTTTTCTTTGACATTTTTAATGTCATTTATACTTCAATAGATGTTTATTTAAGTCTTAAAAATATTTTCCAGAGTTTCCCGCAATCCAAGGCTAGCTAATGGCCCACGCCGCAACTTCCCAGTGCGGTCACCCATCGCTACGGTTTTTGGCTCGTTTAACTTAGTCACATTTCATTGCTATTATTTTTCCTTTATTTTTCTTGTATTTTCCTCTATTGTATTTCAATATTTTATATCTCCTCACTAATATTTAAGTATAATTCTAGGCATTCTAGTTGTCCGGACAGACATCGGTTGTAACACCCTAGGCAAATCCCACATCGGCAAAACACGGGAGAGATGCTGGGTTTATAAGTTGGCAGTTCGTAACCCCTAGTGACGCGTTTTAAAACCATGAGGGCTTTGGCCCAAAGCGGACAATATCACTAGTGGGTCGGGCCATTACATTTGAGGTATCAGAGCCGATTCGCGTGCAACCTTAAGCGATGGTGGGGCAAACCTCAGCGTGGACGCTGAGTCCCATAAAGGGGGGGGGGGGGGGTTGGATTGTAACACCCTAGGCAAATCCCACATCGGCAAAACACGGGAGAGATGTTGGGTTTATAAGTTGGCAGTTCGTAACTCCTAGTGACGCGTTTTAAAACCGTGAGGGCTTCGGCCCAAAGCGGACAATATCACTAATGGGACGGGCCATTAAATTTGCCAAGTTATGGCATTTTGACCATAACTTGAGTTATATAACCCCAAATTAAGTGATTCAAAACCTAAAATTCAAGTTTAAACATAGAGGAGCAATTGTTATGAAGGAAGTGTGACTAAATAGACATCCTAACCTAGTCAAATTCCTAGATAAAGATAACACATCAACATGAACCTAAAGAAAGGTTCATGAAAAAAATGTTATATATGATAATTAAAATACTCATAAGGATAATTAAATATTAAAAATGATATGAATATGTAAATTGGGACTAATGTCCTATTAATATGAAATTAATGATACCAATGAACAGTACCAGAAAATAGTAACAGTGAATAGAGCTAAAATAATTAAAAATGTTTAATTGCCCATAGTATACCTAGACTTATTTATTTAGTTTGGATAAATTGGTATATCAATTAGGGACTACAGATAGCAGTACTGCCTACCGAGAAAATCATGAACTGACAAAATATGTCTGGTATGATTGTTCTACAGGCTATATGCCTACTTATTGGTCATTGTGCCTAACTTTATTTCTGGCTTTATAAGCCTAAGAGCAGGTCTCGTGCCCGACAGCTGGCCTCGTGCCTGATAGACGTATACTAAACAGACATATGGCTGTCTAACTGGTATACACCCGTGCATTCAGCTTTTATAATTTGTTATAGGTTTCTTGGGCACTGATAAAAATTAATTAAGACTTAAAATACAATAAGTAATCCAAAAAGATTCCGATAATGTTAATTGCTTCTAAAGGGCAATAAAAATGTAAAAGACCTAGAAATTATGATTTGCAGATATTATTTCAATTGTTAAATTATTGTTATTATAAATTATGAACCACTAAGCGTTATGCTTAGCACGTTGGTTTTTCATCGCATAGGTACTAGAGATCAGTCCCAACTGCCGCAGCAGTAGCACCAATAGTGCACTAACAGAGCTCTTGTCACGACCCAGGGATGGGGTTGGGACGTGCTTGTTCAACTAACTACGCATTGGGGTGGAACCTTCATGTCCCACATTGGAAACAGGAAGAAAAGATTTGGGTCATATATGTGGGAGTCTTCCTCACCTGGTCAGCATGCTTTTGGGAATGAAACCTCCCAAGGGACAAATCCTTGAGGCCCACGGGCCAAAGCGGACAATACTGACTGGATAAGGATTCGAACTGTTACAAATTTGGTATCAGAGCTGGACTCCCTCTAGTACGGTGTGTGGTGCGAGGATGCACCAGGCGGAAGCTGGTGGGCTTGTCACGACCCAAGGATGGGGTTGGGACGTGCTTGTTCAACCAACTACGCACTGGGGTGGAAACTTTATGTCCCACATCAGAAACGGGAAGAAAAGATTTGGGCCATATATGTGGGAGTCTTCCTCACCTGGTCAGCGCGCTTTTGGGAATGAAACCTCCCAAGGGACAAATCCGTGAGGCCCACGGGCCAAAGCGAACAATACTGACTGGAGAAGGATTCGAGCTGTTACAGCTCTGACCAGATCTGCTACTGTCTAGAGTCACCTCACTGGTCTTTTGTATTTTGGTAGGGCCCAACTAGTATTTTGGTTCATTATGTCTAGTCATGATGTATTTCATTTTGGACTTGTAATTAAACTTTGAGATTGAAATAAAAACTTGTAATTTATTATCTATGAATTTCTATATGAATGCAATAGATGATACTTCATTTTTAGATCTCATAAATAATTGTAAATGATATGATACAAGAGAATATGATATGGAAATGTGTGAAATGAATATGAACATGTTAACAGGTGATTAGTGGAAACCCACCAGATGCTAATAAAACAGGGGAGGCTCTGTCCGGGTCTCCACAGAAATAAGATATAAAAAAAAAATTCTACACATAGAATATATGTTTTTATTGACATCAAAAGTTTACAATAGATATGATAAAACAAGATAGGGTGCTCCGGCACTGAATGTGGCACTTCTTGCTCGGCTATATAGTAGACGGGTAAGGGGCATCACACCGGTCACCTGAACAGTAGAACACACTACCGACTATAGGGGTGTTACAATTCTCCCCCCCTTAAAATAAATTTTGTCTCGAAATTTTATCTGATTCTAGTCTCTGAACAACTATAGGTGCTGCCTCCTCATATCTTCCTCTCGTTCCTAAGTAACTTCCTAGTCTGAATGATGGCCCATAACATCTTAACCAAATGTATACATTTATTTCTCAGTTGTTTCACCTCATGTACTAAGATCTTTATGAGTTTCCCCATCATACGTTGAATTTAAATTCATTTCACCTTTTTAGAGGTAAGCAATTTTGTGTGCTAATAAATCCACTCCTTCTAGGATTTGGTGTGATCCTATGGAGTAAGAATTTAGTTTTTCTCCTTTCTATATGATTGTATAATCTTCTTTCCTTTGAATTTGTATAAGACTTTTAACAATCTAATATAACATTTACTTTGTTTATATAGAACTAATCTTTTCTTACTATTGCTCTGTCTAATATTTCGATTCATGTTTCCTTCTTGAATGACCATTAAGGTCATGTTAAATTTATTTATCTAATCATTGGTCCTCTGACCATTCTAGTCAATAATCTTACTCATATTCATAACATTTCTTTGTTATATCTGAACCAACTGTTCAAATTTTTACTTCCATAACTCTTTTTATCTATTAATATTCTATAACTTACTTCCTTTTGTACTAAACTATAGCCTTTCGATATTCTAACTTTTGAGTTTTAAATCCCTAAGTAGGATTTTCAAACTCATTTCCAATAATAAAATTCTGTCCTGGCATAACTATACCAAAACAAATGCTGTTGGCAACTATTCTCATCTTGGTGTTCTATCGAGTAGTATGTAGCTCTACACAATAATCTCAAGTCAGTACTGTAATCTGCAGCTTACAGTACAAACATTAAGAACATTGCATAGTTACTACGATACATTCCAATAGATCAAACTTTCCTATATTTTATCCTTCTTGAATTCACTAATATCCGAAACTTATTCTGATTATAATATCTATTGACAACTACTAACTATAACATCTTTGCCCTCATCTAGAGCAATTCCATTACTATAACTTACTTTTAGGTAACTGAAATATATATATATTTTATACGAGGGACAGCAGGAAGGCAAACAATGCTGGCACTAACGTAAAAGTATATAGACCCTGAGTAAAATAATACATATATATATCTTAGTTAAAAATTGAAAAAGTACCAGCAAAAATGTTAGAAGTTTCAGCCTCTTCCTTCTACTGTATAGTGTATATTCTAGTTGAAGCATCACCCTGTTCTGGCTAATTCACAGTACTCTGACTTCTAGGTGTACTACCCCTTCCTCTACCTCTGCCTCTACTAACTAATGGTGAGCTCTTTGGGGTAGAAACTTGGGTTGATCCCTCTAGTGTAGTAAATGATCTAGAACGGCATGGATTTATACAATCCTTAGCAAAATGACCAGTCTCTCCACAATTAAAATATGCTCCTATGGCTCTATAACATACCCCACTATGTGGTTTACCACAAGTTTCACAAAGTCAATCTGACAGCACATTTCTGGGTTTTTGATGAGTTTGCTGATCCGATCAAGGTGGTTTCTATCCAGAAAATATATCTCTACCTGATTCGCGTGAGCTAGATCCTCAAAAGTGATTTTTTTTCCTGACCCACTATCAAGAATTTGATCAGTAGTCTTTCTAATTTTCTCTTTTTCTTCTGTACCCTTTTTAACTGTTTCTTCATTCTCAATTCTTTCCAATTCTAGGGCTTGCGATATTAGCTCTGAGAAATTCTGGTGTCAGAACCCCACAACTTGAATTCTTAGACTAGGCCTTAACCCGGTCTCAAAACGTTTACATCTGTCTCTAGGAGTAGTAAGCAGGCTTCTTGAATAATGACTCAATTGAGAGAAGTTTCTCTCATATTCTGCCACTGTTATGCTCCTTTGCTTTAAGCTTAAGAACTCCTGTAGCTTCTGGTCCACATAGGCATCTGGGACATATTTTTGTCTAAACTCTCTGAGAAAGTCGTCCCATGTCAGCACTGGGGGTTCCACCAAACTGTGAGGAATGGTTTTTCACTAGTCATACGCATCCCCCTATAGAAGCGAGACTGAGTATTCAAACTTCAGCTCATTGGTGCAGTGCAACTTCCTAAAAACTCTTTTCATCCTTTCCAACCATTGTTCTACCTCTAGCAAATCCACTGTCCACTTGAACTCAGTAGCCCCATACTTAATCAGCTTATTGTACTACCTAGCTAAAGGCTGTGGTTGTACTACTAGTGTCTGCAGTGGGGCTTGAGTGGGCATGTTACCAACCATCTATTAGAACATCGCACCCATCTGCTGAGCAAATTGAGCAGGGAACTGTAGTATTGAGGGGGTTGGTACAGCTGATCCACTCACATTTTGAAAGGCTGGGGCATCCCCTTATACCTCAGCCTCTATTGATTGATCGACTGAATGGTCCCCTTCTTCCATAGTCAATTAGAGGATATTATACCTCCTGAACAAATAACACAGGGAGATTTCCTCCCGTTAGTGCATATTTATAATGTAATGTACTGTATGCATCAAATAATGACATTGAGTAGTTGTACTATAAAGAAAGAATATTCAAATTACAGGTCAAAATAGAATTTAAAAACTAGCTCTGATACCACTAAAACATGTCACACCTTACCCCTCCGTAAGGCATGACATGATCCCGTAGTATACCTAATGAATTATCAAACTTCATCTACTGATAACCCATTAAATATACTACAAGGGATTTTAAACATTTTCTTATTTCTTTTTACAGTGGTGAGCACTTTTGACAGATGTTAAAATTTTTTTAACTGAAGTAAAATCAAATAACAAATATGAAGTATCAATAATTTCTGTAAAAAATTCGACTAAGTACCGTCTATATTTGGAGCAAAACAGTTCTTCAAAAACCTGTAAAAAGTATTTCCAATATATTTGTTCAATCCCAACTCCAATATGGCTCAACTCAAATCAGTGTCCTCAACACAGTTCAAACTCAATTCAATATCATTTTCAGCAATTCCAAAGATAAAGTGCAAAATCAATGAGTATTTCAAAAGCTGAAATAAGAGAATTGTAATACAACATTTTGACAAGCCAAAATAATTTACAAATTTATTTTACAACTGCTCAAGACTAAGTACAATATATACATACAGTTCACATACATTACAATAATATTTACTAGGAAGTGGTATACTCAATATACCCAGCAAAATCCTAAAGCGAAGTCACAAGCAGCCTACTCTGCTGCTTTATCTGTCTGTCTACCTGCGACAGCAATGAAAAAGCTATTGCTGAGTAAAATTTACTTAGTGGTGCACAATAAAAATTTAAAATGAGGTATATAAAATATTTATTGACAATTTACAATTCAAATGATTCACAATTTCATGTCACAATTTTCAAAGCTCATATAACACAAATTTGATCAAACAATTTAATAACACAGTGTTGCCAATTAATAACACAATTTAGGTCATGACACAAACCTTTCCGAACATGCCGTGTTGTACACCACGAAAAGACATACTCACCCCAATAATTGAAATCAATGAGAGAGGTGGCTAGCTAGATAATGAGAACTCATCCATACTCACCTCAGACTGACAAGTCAAAGAGGGAGGAATATAGTCGTACTCACCCCATAAATAGAGGAGGAACACAGTAATATTGTCATGCCAAGTGTGAATCAAAACAATTCCAAATCACCATATTTAAATATTTCATACAAGCCACAAATCATATTTTATCTCAAAATTTCCATTTGCAAAGTAGGCAACACAATAATTTCCAAATAATATTCCCAAAGCCAAAATAATAAAAAATTATTCATAACTCATTTCTCTAAATAAATTTTCTAGTAAAAGCAGTGGATATAAAAAGTATTGTGCATAGACATGATCTGAGTCGCCTCTAGGCCTTGACTTAATGATCCTTATGCTTTTCAATATTCTTTTCAACTGAAACACACAATTTAAAGTAGTTTAGTACTCAGTTAAATTGTTTCAACAATAAAATCCAATATCTAAATTTTTCTTAGTAGAATTCCTTCAATTCATTTCATTAGTCAACCTATAATGTTGACTATTAATACACACTAGGTGAATAAAATTTTAATGTTACCAATATGTCACCTTTTATAGTCCTTTAGTGTCGGTATATGTTACCAATCTTATCTTCAAGTGTATTGCATTTTATTGCAATTTATCAGATTTCGGTATGCTGTTTTGACCTAGCCGGATGACCTAGTTCCCTTAGTTTTCGGGTTCTGGTTAGAATTACAAACTTGTAGGTCTATGTCTTAGTAAACTTTTGCCACAAATTTTAGGTCATTTGGAGTTTACTAGACCAAGTTATGGTCATTTTACTATTGCTGGACAGATTGCACTAAAATGGCAAACTTAGGTCATTTTTGGGTCATTTCCAATTCTGGCAGTTTTTATACCCGAATTTGTGCAGGCATTTTGACTTGCTTATGGTCATTTCTAGGTTTTGGTGTCTTCATAAGAGTTGTAGCTCTATGTCTAAGCTATCCATGGTAGAAATTTTAGGTCATTTGGACTTGTTTTGATTGAGTTATGGCCAAAACACTGACTATTGTTCAAATGATCAGTTTTCAAGTTTGCAATGTCACTAATCCAGATTTGGTCAATTTTCATATCACTTTCTGGATAGATTTTTGGTGAGGCTTCTACATGAAAGTTGGTCCAATTTAGGTCTAGTTTTACCTCCAATTGGCGTCATACCAATTGGGGTCACACAAAGTCAGTTATGGCCTAATTTATACACTGCCTTCATCAATCACACAACCTGCACACAAATTGCACTTCCAATGTTTAATCCTCCTTCTCCCAAACTACAATACAATATTCATAGCACTTCTAATCTCATTCATCAAGTCTTAAGTTGGTCAATTTAGGCAGAATACACAAATGTTCAATACACATATTACCACCCTAATTCTCAAAATTATATTCAACACAATATATACATGTATTCACTTAATTTTTACTACATACAATTGCACCTCTACTTCACATATACTGCCCTTAAACCATAATTACCATAATTCATCAATTTAATTCATGAAATCAAGCATCAATCCATGCACTTCAAGGCTGCCAAAAATGGCAGTTTGCTAAGGTTTCCAAATTTCTTTCCAAAACCCCTAAATTCAATACTTACTTACACATACATGGGAATTAATTGGCTAGCACTTCAATTTAACTCCATCAACACTAATTCCCATCAATTTAATGTAAGAAAAATTCAAAGAACATAAGCTCCCATGGCTGCCAAAAATTTTACACATCAATAACTCATCAATACCTTCAAATTTCTTCACCATTCAACTCATCTAAACCTTAAAACAAACTTTAATGAAGCAAGGAATGAAAAACTAGCACTAACCTATCTTTGAAGCTTGTTAAATCTTCTTCAAATCTCTCCCTTTTTGCTCCCAAAATGCTGCCCAAGGTGTGTACTCCAACTTTAATGAAGAAGATTAGAAGAAATTGTGGCTTAAAGTGATGTGCATCGAGCCTGGTTGAGGTATGGCAATGGAGGTTTAATGGTGGAAATGGTTTCAGCAAGGTGAGGAAATGTTGAAGATGATATGAAATCTGCTCACTTTAGCTTATATAGGTGTCCCAAGGATTGAGTTAGTGGAGCACTTAGGTGAATTTTAATTTTAAATATTCAAAGTTTCTCAATTTACACATTTTACCTCAATTCTTTTACTATTCCTATAATGTCCCACAATTTTAATTTTTATGACTTTTTCAAAGTTTAATATCATTTAATTTTAATGGAAATTTAGGTCAAAAGGCAACTCGGGGTGTCAATTGACCAAAATGCCCCTATTCAGTTTGTATTCTCAATTTTTCTGTAACACCAGTTTTTGTCGGTTTCTCGATTTTTTATTTTTTTTGGTACTAATTAATTAATTTTTCTTTGACATTTCTAATGTCATTTAAACTTCAATAGATGTTTATTTAAGTCTTAAAAATATTTTCCAGGGTTTCCCGCAGTCCAGGGCTAGTCAACGGTCCACGCTGCAACTTCCCGGTGCGGTCACCCATTGCTACGGTTTTTGGCTCGTTTAACTTAGTCACATTTCATTGCTATTATTTTTTCTTTATTTTTCTTGTATTTTCGTCTATTTTATTTCAATATTTTATATCTTCTCACTAATATTTAAGTATAATTCCAGGCATTCTAGTTGTCTGAACAGACACCGATCACTTGAACAGTAGAACTCACTACTTAATATATGGGTGTTACACACTTAGTTTAATACACGACCTTGATTCACTAAATTACTCTCTAGCCTCATAATCACATTCCTCAATCCCAACATGATTTCATTGCCATCTTCGATATCACAGGGACCATATTGGTACTGAGGATTCAGAAAATACCCTATAAAATCAAATATATATTATAAGCTATAAAATAATTTAATATTATTTAAGTAGTAAATATGTATGGTAACTTGCTAAGGCATTAACTAATAACTTACCAGCTGCATGCAAATCAAGATGTAACTGAAAATTCCATCTTGCATCAATGATTTTTTAATCATTAATATAGCATTTGAAATTTTTCTTAATTGCCAACTTTGCTCTTTCCATTGCCTCGAATATAAAACCCATAATTAGCTTTTCATCACCATTAACTAATTTCAAAACTTTAAGTAAAGGCTCTTGGATTTTTATTATTTGCTGGGCTTTCTACCAAAAATTCATTCCCTCACCATCCAAGCCAAGAACAATTTTTTTTGGCTTCATAAGTAGGTCCACTTGTAGCTTGCCCAAACTTACTTGTTATCTACCTCTCAGATTTAAACATATTTCATAACCTCGACCAACATGGGACAATAGATTCTAATGCAATGAAGTTTGTGGCAAATCTTATGATGCCAAGGTAAATTATTTCTCTATTGTCTGTGAATTTCTTCATATAATTGACCACCCAATTATGGTAGTAAATAAATTGGGTGATCACTCTGGCTTGATTAATAATTTTTTAATGCTCTTTCTCTTTCCAAAATCTTCTAAAATAAGATCAATACAATGCGCACTACAAGCTATCCAATATAAGTTAGGAAATTTATCCGTTGATTTCTTTCCACCAACTTTAATGGCAATGTCATTATCCATCACTACCTACACAACTTTCTCTGGACTAATTTCTTCTACTACCTCCTTCGTAATTCTGAAATAATATTCTCCATCTTTACGTTCCACATTCAATGCATCTATTCACTTGTGGAACAATGCCCCACAATTTGAATACACCAAAAAATTTATTATGCTCATTCGAGTTGGCCCACTCCATCCATCACACATTATGGTAACTCCCCTATCTTTCCAAATCCCCTTAAATGAAGCAAAATATTTCTTCATTTCTTTGTATTCAATTTTCAGATAAACTTCAGATATCTCATATGCACTTGGTGGAGATACATTAGGCCTAACTTCAGTAATTGTTCTAAGTTCTAAGAAGTGGATTAGTCCAGGGTGACTCCACAATATTGAAAGGCAATCTATTGTGAATCACAAAATTGCCAAAAGCTTTGAGGAGCTTTTCCTTTTTCGCCTTCAACCATTTTGTTCTTAATTTTGGCTGCTTGGATTGCACTCTATTTTTCTCCAACTCAATTTCAGCAGTAGCTAATCAGGTAACTGGTGTGATGCCTTTGCATATATTATAGCTTCTCTACCCCTTTCATCTAGAACTAATGTAAAAAGGTAAGGGCTCACAGTTGAACCTTAGTGTAATCCAACTGAGATAGCATCATCTCTTGTGTCCCCTCACATTGTGCGCACAATAGTATTTGTTCCTTCATACATATCTTTCAACACTTGTATGTACCTAATAGATAACCTCTTTTGTTCTAACACCCTCCATAAGATATTTCTTGGAATACTATCATAAGCCTTCTCTAAATTGATAAAACCCATATGTAGATCTTTCTTCACATCTCTATATTTCTCCATCAAGCTTCTAATGAGAAAGATCGTTTTCGTAGTTGAACGATCGGGCATGAAGCCAAATTGATTGGGAGAGATAGAAGTGTCATGACGTAGTCGATGTTCCACAACTCTCTCCCACAACTTCATAGTATGGCTCATGAGTTTAATTCCCCTATAGTTTGAGCAACTCTGTATGTCTCCCTTATTTTTAAAAATAGGTAATAAAATACTCTTCCTTTATTCATCAGTCATTTTCTTTAAGTTTAGAATCTTATTAAACAATTTAGTTAACCATGCCACTCCCACATCTCCCAAACACTTTCATACTTCAATTAGTATTTCATCGGGTCCACAGGCTTTACCCACTTTTATTCTCTTAAGTGCTTCCTTTACTTCTGAAGATCTAATCCTTCTAGTGTAATTTACATTCTTTTCTATTGTTCTGTAATCTATATTCACGCTATTACCAATTTGACTATTATTAAAGAGATCATCAAAATATTTTCTCCATCTTTCTTTAATGTCATCATCTTTCACCAACACTTTTCCTTCTTTAATAATTAAAAAAATTCAAAACTTTTCATTTTTTATCAATTATAGTCAATTCTATAAATTTATTTCATTTATAGCCAATTGACTAATTTTTATTTAATTTGGTCAAAATTAATATTTTATTACTTGAAACAATTGTCAAAAATGAATATTTATATTATTTAGTATAAAAAAATAATATTCTCCTATTTATCTCCTTTTTTATGGTATTTATAGAACTTATTTATGAAAATAGATAAATTCTTATTTATTTAAAATTAAAAATATCCCTCTACCCATCTCTTTCTCCTCTTACCCATTGTCATCCAACAATACGTATGTATACACCCTTCACCTACCTTTCTCCTTCTAAATAATATCCTTCTCTCTCTCTCTCCCTCTCTCTCTATCTCCTCCCCATAATATTCATATATATATATATATATATATATATATATATATATTATTCGCTAAAATGATAAATATTTTTATTATTGACTTTTTTACATGAATTTTTTATTTTTAAACAAATAAAAAAATATGAGGGGAGAGAGAGGGAAAAATTATTTTTTTTATTATACTCAATAACACAATTTTATTAGGTAATAAAATATTAATTTTTGACCAAGTTAGATCAAAATTAGTTAATTGGCTATAAATGAAATAAATTTATCAAAATTAGTTAATTGGCTATAAATGAAATAAATTTATAGAATTGGATATAATTGACAAAAGTCGAAAAATTTTAGATTTTTTTAATTGTTAAAGTTATGCCACCTCAGCAACAACATATAAAATAATAATATTTTTGCCCCCTCAACTACAACGTCAGTATAACATAAAATTTTTTATCATATCACCTGCCATTTCAGCAATAACATATTAAAAAAAAAATATTTTTTTACTTAGCACAAAATTGACAAGAAAAATTTTGATTGTAATTGTAAAAATGCGTAAAGTTTTAAATTTTTTTTTTTTTGAATATTAGGCCAAAAAAATAAAAAGAACATATCCATTTCTTACTTAGCATCAAAAGAACAGTGTAACCAGAGAAAAGAAAGGACAACATATCCATTTCTCTACATTCATGGGCTGTTCCTGTTCTGCTTCAAAGCCTAATATCCTCCACACCAACAACAATTAGTATTATTCACAAGCAATCCCTAAAGCTCTTTCACTTCAAACCCCCACTTGTCCATCACCCCCTTACAAGTAAAGGTGATTCCCACCACCTTGTGTCTCTTACCTCCACCACTTGTGGCTCTCTCCTTCTCGTTGAGCCCATAAACTCCAAATTGAACAGGAAAAATCCACTTGATCAGCCCCATTAAACACCCACGTTCACCAAGATCACTCATAAAACACAAGCCCCTACAAAGCCTTGTGAGTCTTTTTCACCTAACTCTGTCTTTAAAACTTGGGAGCTCATGGACGGCCTCGATGATGAGTTGGATTTCAAAATGGGTGAATCTTTGAAGCCAAATTCATCATTTTCTGATCATGCTATTCACATTAGCTCGAAATCAGCATCTGGGTTTTGATGCTTTCGTTAAAAAGCTGCATGATTCTTTTGATTCTGTGAAATCTGAAGAAATATATGTTCAGAACACTTTTTCATTGTCAAAGCCGCTGTGGAATCATTCATCAGAGGAATCATTTTGGTCAAAACTGGATCCCAATGTGGTCTCAACTTACAGGTGTGCATTGTCATCCAGGCAATTGGGCTACACTAAAGAATCCAAAGGTGCAAGATCAGTGGGTTATAGTCCCATGAATTCTTTACCAACCCACAATAATGAGTTCCTTTCGCAAAACACAGATGATAAAATTGTTTTGAATTATATGGTCATTTTTGTGTAACTACATACATAATCTGTTCGAATGTTACCATTCAATATCTCATCACGGATAAAATGACAATCCACTTCAATATGTTTGGTACGTTCATGATGAGATGTGATTAGCGACTATAAGCGGTAGCCTGACTATCACAATATAAATTCATAGGTTCAGTATGCGCCACACCAAGAGAATTCAATAATCCTTTCAACCATTTAAGTTCACAAGTTGTAGTACTCATAGATCGATATTCAGCTTCAATGATGAGCGAGACAACATGCATTGCTTTTAGTCTTCCACGAGATAGGGAATTCACCCAAAAGAATAAAATAACCGGTCAAAGACCGTCTCATCAAGGGACAGCTAGCCTAATCAGAATCACAGTAAGCAGACAATTTGAGATCACAATTGGCATTCAGTAGTATACCCTAACCTGGATTTCCTTTCAAATAATGCACAACTCTAACAGCTGCCTCCCAATGAGCTTTCTTCGGTTGTTGCATAAACTGAGCAAGAATATGCACACAATAAGACAATTCGGGCCTAGTTATTGTTAGATAAATAAGCCGTCCCACCAGACGCCTATACTGAGTAGGGTCATCCACATCATCACTCTCGGTAAAGGCCAGCTTGTGATTTTGTTCAAGAGGAGTTTTAGTCGGCTTGCAACCCAGTAATTCAACTTCTGAAATTACATCCAACGCATACTTACGTTGACATAAGAAAATACCATTCGAGTTTCTAGCTACTTCAATCCCTAAGAAAAATTTCAGTTTCCCCAAGTCTTTCATATGAAAGCAACGACTCAAATAGTTCTTGAATTTTTGTACAGCGAAAACATCATTGCTGGAGATAATAAGGTCATCCACATAAATAAGCACATTCAATTGAACAGTCCCAGCTCAAAAAGTGAACAAAGAGTAATCTGAATATGATTGCTGAAATCCATAAGCTTTCAGAGATGCAGCCAATTTCGCAAACCAACATCTAGGTGCTTGCCACAAGCCGTATAGAGATTTCCGGAGTTTACAAACCTTCCCTGGTGATTGAGAAGCAAATCCAGGCAGCATCTTCATGTAAACCTCTTCCTCCAAATCACAGTATAAGAAAGCATTTTAGACATCCATATGATGGAGTTCCCAATTCTTTGCAGCCACAACGGCAAGAAAGGTGCGTACAGTAACCATTTTTACTGTAGGAGCAAAAGTCTCCTGATAATCTATGCCTTCAACTTGATTATTTCCCGATATCACTAACCGTGCCTTATATCATTCAACACTTCCATCAGAATTGTATTTAATTTTGTATACCCACTTGCTTCCTATTGCTTTCTTCCCAAATGGCAGATTTTCAACTATCCATATACCATTATTCTCCAAAGCCTGTATTTCTTTTCTCATAGCCACTCTCCATCATTCATCCTTAACTGCTTCTGCATAAGAGCTTGGTTCATGTCCTGTAGTAATGGCTGCCAAAAAACATTGGTGTTGTGCAGAGAATTTATCATAACCCACATAATGTGCTATAGAGTAAGGCATACCTAAGGAATTAGATTGGAAAGGTGAGCATACTGAGGGGCTTGTTTTGATGGCGTTTGTCACATAATACTTCAAACGAACACTAGGTTGCTTGGTCCTTTGTCCCCTACCTAGTTGCTCTTTAATAACTTCACCTCTATCCACTCCCTCACTGTTTTCATTGACCAATTCTTCCGTTTTAGGATTCACCTCACTTTCTCTACCCATACTTTCATCGTGCTCCTTTCCCAAGTTGTTCTCTAAACCATCAACTTCATCACCCAACTCCTCAACTCCATTTTTAATGAGTTCATCTCCCATTGTTTTCTCATTTGCATATGGAAATTCTATTTCAGCGAATAGCACGTCTCTTGATACAAAGTATTATTTAGTTTCCAAATCATACAATCTCCATCCCTTCTTTTCAAATGGATACCCAACAAAAACACACCTATGACTTCTACTACCAAATTTATCTTTATCCCGATTCAGATTATGCGCATAGCACAAACAACCAAAAACCCGAACATGTTTGTAAGAAGTTACTTTCCCAAAGAGCATCTCATATGGGGTTTTACCATTTAATAACATAGATGGAGTCCTATTAATCAAATACTCGGCTGCAAGTACACATTCTCCCCAAAATTCTATGGGTAAATTTGCTTGGAAACGCAAGACTCTTGCCACATTAAGAATATGGCGATGTTTTCTTTCCACTCGGCCATTTTGTTAAGGTGTTCCTATATAGGAAGTCTGATGCAACATCCCTTGTTCATCAAAATATTCTTTCAAGCACATAAATTCACTTCCGTTATCACTTCTGACAATTTTCACATTTTTTTCAAATTGGTGTTTAACCATCACAACAAATTTGTTAAGAACACAAGTTACTTCTTATTTTCCATTTAACAAATATATCCAAATAGCACGAAAGTAATCATTAATAATTGTTAAGAAGTAAATTACTCCACAAGAAGTTGGGACTCTATAAGGTCCCCACAAATCAGAATGTATCAATTCAAAACAACGATCAGCTTTATTGTCACTAGAAAAGAAAATCTCTCTTGTTTGCTTTGCTATAAAATAAACTTCACAAGTTTTATTAGTTTTCCTAACTATGCTACCAGCTTCTGGAATTAACTCTACCACCTTATAAGAAGGATGACCCATTCTCTTATGCCAAAGCTCAAAAGACCCGACATCAGTTACCTTGCAAGCATGTACCGATGTCACTCCCTTGAGAAAATACAGCTCCTCGCATTGCTCACCCTCTCTAATCAGGTTCCTTGAATTTAGGTCCTGTATAGCACAAATTTTATTAGTGAGTTGAATAACCAAATTTGAATCATTAAGTAGTTGTGATACAGAGATCAGATTGCAATTCAAATTTGGCACATAAAGGACTCGTTGCAATTTCAAGTCTCCTCCAAGCAACACAGTTCCTTCTTTCACCGCCAAGGTCTTTTCTCCATTAGGTAACCCGACTGAGCATGGCACAGTGTCATGCAATTCACTCAAAAATGCCAATGTTCCTGTCATATGATGGGAAGATCCTGTGTCATTAATCGAAGGAAATATCCTCTGCGTACCTGTCAGCCTCTCATTGCCACCATTCTGACAAGAATTCAACATGCCTAGCAAAGCAGCCCACTGCTCTTAATTTAATCTACTAAGACCCTTTTGATCTGAATCTGTCACAATTCCACGCCCACCATCAACTCCAGTTGCTTGTGTGGCATTGGCATGACCAACTCCTCCCTTGCTATGTCTTGCTCCATTACCACACTTTTGACCACCTCCTCATCCAGCAGAAGTTCCACGTGGTCTATTACCCCACCATTCTGGATAACCTATCAGTTGGAAACAACTTTCAGCATCATGTCCCTGTCAGTTGCAATTAAAACAAATTGAGGATTTTTCTTTATCCCCCCTTGAATTTCGACTACCTGCTCGAATTGCAAAACTCATAGGATTGCCTCTTTCTTCCTTGGTTCGTGTCATAGTTCGCACCTGCTCTTGCTGAACAATCATAGCATAAGCACGATTCAAATTGGGCAAGGGTTCAGTGCTCAAAATATTAGAGCGCACTGTTTTGTATCCTTCTTCATCCAAGCCCATCAAAAACTGTTGAGCTCTCTCTTCTTCACGCTTTCTTTCCAATTCAATGGTAAGATTGCATCTGCAGCTTACACAGATACACACTGGTATCTGATCATAGTTATTTATTTCATCCCATAATGTTTTGAGTCTTTCGAAATAGGACATGATCGGTTGACCTTCCTGCCTACAATTCGCCAGATCCGATCTCAGTTGCTGCATTTGTGGACCATGCCCAATTGAGAACCTCTATTTAATATCCTCCCACAGATCCTTTACGTTCTCCATGTGAGAGATGGTCGAGCGAAGCATCGGTTCAATGGTGTTAAACACCCAAGAAACCAGCATAGAGTTAACCGTCCACCAATCTTCGAGTTCCAGTGAGTCATCTGTTGGTTGCTTGATAGATCCATCAATAAAACCATTTTTCTTTTTGGCCCGCAATGCAGTCCATATAGCTCACGCCCATTCTTCGTAATTCTCGCCCTTTAACTGAACTTGGGTAATCAAGTTACCTGGGTTGTCATTCGAATTCAGTGTGTAAGAACTAGAAGTTTTCTTCCCTGATCCAAAACTCTCATTTTTCTTTTCATCAGCCATGGCTCTGATAACATGTAAAAGAACTAAGAAATTTTGGAATAAGAATTCTGATCTTTATTGTCCCAGAAATCAAAGATATATATAAAAAATTACAGCTAACAAATGGGTTCCTAATCAAGCTAAACTACCAAAATTGTATCAGAATCATACAATAAAAGGTAAGAACAGATATATGTACACAAAAATTCCTAAACAAATTCCCTAAATAAATGCAAAATAAGTGGTAGCTAACAGCTGCCTTTCTAATACTTTATCTTGTATATAAATAAATTTTTTTTCTTGAAAAGTAAATTAACATTAATGCTAGGTAACAATTCTGTGTTACTTAAAATGCGAAATTACTAGTGGCAAGTCCTGGTAACTCCTCAAAGTATCCAGGATGGGCTTTGTTTTCTTCTCCAAGTTCTTTCAATGTTCAGCTATTTCAACCAATACTCCATGGCTGATCTTTGGTGTGCAGCCCACATGGTTAAGAAGTGCCTGCTCAGATAATAAGTCATTGTAAATATGGTAACATATAAACAGAAAAGCATGCAGGTAAGGTAATGCATTTAAATCATCATTTTATAGAAGGCCTTAGTGACATGAATACTTTCCGATGTGCCAAAGAACAAAAAAAACACCATTAAACCTTTTATATTAACTCTTGTGATCATTCACAATTATCAAGAATATAACGCCTCACTAGATGGGGATTTACACACATTTTACCTTTGTTCAAAATCTTTCATTCCCTTCCATAAGCTACTAGGGGTTTAAAGCCCAATCCCAATGTTTTTGCAGCTTATAGTTGTCATATTATTAAGTACTGACCCTATTGTTGATATGATTTAGCAACTTAGACAAAAAAAAAAAAAAAAAAACATTGTGAGTAGACCGAACAAAGACTCAATATGAACCTATAAACCTCTATCTCAACATCCAAATTCTATCTTGCAAGAAGAAAACAAGAGACTTTTTTGAAAGATATTGAACTTGATAAAAAAAACAAGAGGAAGCCATGTCAAACAATAGGACAAAGATATTCAAAATAAGTCTATTAAAACATCAAACTATAAAGGAGTGTGAAAGAGTAAATATTTATGTATGCACTTGTAAACACAACTATATGGTGCATGGACCAATTTTCAGTGTATATACTATATATGCAAACGCATACTCGCATGTAAAGCAATAAATTGAAGCAATTTGGCTCATGATTTCCAACTGTATAGAGCTAAAAAAGTACAGAAATCACAAGGCAATTGTAGTTAGAAACTACACCCGCATCTAAAGATAAGAAAAACAGTAAATATCATAATGCAATTGAGTTGTAGCCTAACTCTTCACACAACATTACTACATGACCTCTAAAGATTCAAATGTGTATGATAGAGAAAAGGGCCAGCACAAACAATGAACAGTAAATCATTCAAGCAAAGAACAAATAAGAAAAAAGAAGAATGGAAGAAGAGAAATGGCCAAGACTAGGGCTGGCAATTCATGTTCGCGGGTCATATATGGCCATGTCAACTTATACTTGTAATACAAAAATGGCCAACTAAAAAATGACCGATTTAATTAATCGTGTCAAAATGCTCAACCTTAACATGAATATGTTTATGACATAAGTTATACGACATAACTCGTATAACCCGTTTAAATAAATGGATCATTAACCTATCATATGACACAATACAATATGTTTAACCCATTTAATTAAATGGGTCATTATAAATCTCATATAATGTAATAGGTTTAACCCATTTGACACGTTTAACCTGTTTATTGCTAAAATACATTAAAAAAATCAACATAATACATATACCTAATTATTCAGAAAAAAAAAATCTGAATACATAAACATTCAAACATCCAATTATTCAAAATTCATTATAGATCTAAGATTGAACCAACTACAATTTGAAAATCATGGTAGAACAATGAACCAGTAACAAAATCGGATAATTGAAACTGATGAACTAAAATTCACTTTGCAAATTCTTCAATAAAAATTTAAAACTTGATGAGGAAAAACTCAATAGATCTAAACTTGATGAGATATAATGATATTTAGAGAGTCAAAAGTGAAGATGAAGGACAACAGAGTGAAGTAGTGAATATGGTAAGGAAGCTTGAGAGAGTGAGGGACTAAAGAATGGTTTCAAATTGCGATCGCAATTGCAGTTGCAGTCACGAGTAATGAAAACAGGCCTATAACGGCCATAACATAATGGTAACGGCCTGGCGCTATGCAAATTTTTTTGAAAATTTTGTAAAGTTTGTAAAATGACTATATATTGGTAAATATAAGTAAAACTAAGATACAAAACTATATAATAAGCACAAATATATCAAATAAAGACATTAAATCTATCATATTTAGACATCATTAGCTTTAAACAATTTATAGGCTATAATAATTACATAGATAGTACAAAACTAGAATCTAGAATGCTAGATATTGACATATACTCAACTCAACTCAACTAAGCCTTTATCCCAAAAATTTTTGCATCGGCTATATGGTTCTCTTTCTCCACTCTAAATGATTTTGGGTTAAATCCTCGAAAATGTGTAATGGTTTTAGGTCATGTTATACTACTCTCCTCTAAGTGAGTTTAGGTCTACCCCTTCTTTTCTTTCTATCCTCTAACCCAACGTGCTCTACTTTTCTAACTGGAGCCTCCGTATGTCTACGCTTCACATGACCAAACCACCTCAATCTCTCTTCTCTCAACTTATCCTTAATTGGCACTACTCCTACCATTTCTCTAATATTCTCATTATGAACTTTATATAGTCTAGTATGGCCACTCATCCATCTTAACATTCTCATATCTATAACTCTCATCTTAGACACATATGACTCCTTCATTGCCCTTCACTCACTACCATATAACATGGCCGGTAGTATGGCTATACGATAAAATTTTCTTTTCAACTTATTGGGAATCTTGAGATCACATAAAACTCCTGTGGCACGCCTCCACTTTAACCATTCGGCTTTAATCCTACGACTAACATCCTCCTCACATCCCCCGTCTGTAACGCCCTCACCATAGGTAGTCCATACATTTTACTATTCTGATGACTAATGTTTGTTCAGATAGTTAAAATGTCTGGAACTACACCAAGACTATAGTGAGGAGGCATAAATTGAAGAAATAAATGTTAAAAAAATATGAAAAAAATTTAAAGAATTCATTAATTTGTACAAAAATAATAAAAGTGACCCGATATGCATTATGAAGGGCATTTTGGTCATTTCATCTCCAAAGGTGAATTTTGACCTAAATGTCAAAATAAAAATTTAGAGAATAAAATAATTAACACAAATTAAAATTTATGCATTTGAATTAGGGAAATGAGAAGAGAAAGAAGAAGAAAAGAAAAGAAAAGAAAGGAAAAGAAAAGAAAAAGGTTTATGAAAATTAAAAAAAATTAAGTACACATAAATATATAAATATATATAGCATAAGAGAACAAAACCCCACCAACTCACTTCTTCTTCTTTTTCTCTTTCTCCTTGTGCCATCCACCCTTGTGCCCCCTTTCCACCATTTTTGTTAAGCTTTCAAGCTTGATTTCCCAAGCTTCCACACACCAAAACCCATAGTACCCTTCATTAAAAATACTCCCTACACCCTAAGGAAGCTATAGATACCCATAAAGAAGAGAAAAGTTGAAGTTTAGGAAGCTTGAAGTTAGGTCACCATAAAGGTTAGTGCTTTAAACTTTTAATCTCTTCTTTAAGCATGAATATCATGCTAAATCAAGTGAAAATTAGCATGAAATTGAAAGGAAAATTTGAAAGAAAGAACCCTTGATTTTTGGCAGCCATGGAACTTGAAGTTTGTTGCTTTTAAGTGATGAAAAATGGTTCCATGAGAACGTGTGATGAGTTAAAATGTTTGGGAGTTTGATTGTGTAAATTTGAAACTTTGAAAATTAGGGTTTGTGTAAATGCTTGAGGACTTTGTATAAATGCTTGAAATTGACCTATTGAGTTGAGATTGTGCTTATAGAAGTGTATTGCATGCAAATTGAAGTAAGGAAGTTGGAGGAATTGAGATATTGGGAGTGTTTGATTTTCTGCAGGTTGGGACTTAAGGAGTCCCAGTCCCTTTATTGAACCATAACTGAAAATGTGTGAGTCCAATTAGTATGAGGCCAATTGGAGGTGAAATTAAACTCAAAATTACCCATTTTTAATGCAGAAACCATGCGTAAATTTTTTCAAAATCATGACCAATTCTCTGCCCAAACCCGAAAGACCAAACACTGAAACCCAGAAAATGACCAAATGAACAGTACGTGTTCATTTGGTCATAACGCTCTCTATACTGGTCCAAATGACCTAAAATTACATTAATGGAAAGCTTAGATATAGGGCTACACTTTTCATGACGACCACTTGACCCATCTGTGCCTTTAACTAAGTCAAATTGTTAGCACAAGTACGTGTTCATTTGGTCATAACGCTCTCTATACTGGTCCAAATGACCTAAAATTACATTAATGGAAAGCTTAGATATAGGGCTACACTTTTCATGACGACCACTTGACCCATCTGTGCCTTTAACTAAGTCAAATTGTTAGCACAAGTTGGGTCACTAAAACTGCCAACCCAATAATTGACCAAAACACTGTTCCTTTGGTATGCTTGACTAGTTTTGCAAAAAATGCCATAACTTGGTCTCCAAAATTGCAAATTGAGTGAAACTAGTACTAAAAGTTTTATAAGACATAGCTCAACAATTTTTATGTTTTGACCAAGCTCCAAAACTCATTGCATCCTAAGGAAAATATTAGCCAAAGTTTGGAATTGAAATCTAGAAAATGTTAAATTGAACCCAGAATGCCATTTGATACCTGTGTGTTCATTTGGCCATAACTCCCACTAAAAAATTCCATTTGAGATGTGCCAATATGATCTAGATGAAGGAACGGAAGCGTGAAAAACACAAGTTTATACCATTGAATTCAAAAATTTTCACCTAGGGTCACATGCATCATGCAAGATTTATTTTTATCTATTTGATTTCAATGATAAACAACATATTAAAACTCTTTTAATATGTTTTTGGATCTGTATTTTCCATTTAAGATTTTAAAATTAATCAGATTAATTTTAGAACCCTAGATTAAATTAAGAACGATTACACTAACCTCTTGATGCAATCGCAAATGTTCTGCGCCTTTGAGATTCGTCTTCAGGACACCAGATGTTGTCCCTCTAGCTTGTCCACACCAAGAACACCTATGGCAGCCCTTGAATAGCTTCTAAAGCTTTTTCTATTAATTAGAAAATTAAGTTCTGCCTTTTAAGAGATTAAAGATGTAAACAGGACACTAGAAACAATTTCTAGTGTTCTTAATTCAAGAGATTGATGGCTAATTTCTTTGAATTGATGAGAGATGAAGAAGAGTAGATGAAAAACCTCAAAGAGGCGTGACAAAGGAGAGGAGTGGCTGCTGGTTGTTTTTTCTTTTCATAACAACACTTAAATAGCTAGGTTAACACATTAAACCCTTGCCACATGTCACCCTTTGATTAGCTCTAGGTTTAAGTGACCCAATCACATTGTGCCAAGTGTCAAACCTATATTTAATCTTGATTTTAATCATCTTACATGATTAAAAAATATTTGGCAAGCTTATGTGTAATCCCATGTGTCACCATCTCATGGTGCCACGTGTCACACTGTGAAATGACCAAAATGCCCCTGTGTCTTAATTTTGAGTTCTCAACCCAAAATAATTATTTTTCTTCTTCTAATTAATTTATATCAAATATAAATTAATTAATTAATCTCTATTAATTAATTTCTCATTAATTAAATTCATATTTAAACACTTTAAATATAAATTTAACTTATACTATACATCCAATAATCTAGATTTGGTTTCAAGTCATGCTAGGGACTTTGCAATTTAATTGCAAACCAAATCTATTTAATTAATCAATTAAACTCTTTAATTAATTAATTAAATCATATTTAAATAGGTGATAACTTGTGTATGTGTGTGACTTACTAGGCTCATCACTAATTGGCAATGAGACATGATATCAACTCTTAATATCATCAGAACTCTTTCTTACCATAAATGATTTCTCTAAATCATTTTATGAACCTCATAGACCATGGTTAACACCTAGCATAGCATGCCATGGCCACCCAATTAGTAATAAGGTTTACCTTAAATGAACCTATAATCATATGTTACCATGCACTAGAATCTCTCTGTTACAAAATCCCAACTCAAGCCGAGTCATGGTTTATGTCAAACTCCATTTGCTATGAATATTATGTTCTCTTTTAATTCCAGTTCTTGATTAAAAGATTTTTCTCATCGAAACTCTTTCTGAATAAATCTATCTGTCTGCCAGAACTTGAAACATCAAGAACAATTAAATGAACATAGGATTTTAACTCTATTTACTTAGAGGAACAGATTCCATCTTGATCAACACCTACCTCCATATATAACTAGTAGGAGCCAACACATGCCCATATACCCATACACAAGACAAGTATGAAAGCGAGATCAAACTCAAACTACCTATATACAAGATAATCTGCTATCTCGTGTCTAAAGATTATATGCACTGATATGATTTATGACAAAACATTGACAAGAGTAAACTCCATGTGCTTATCATAAGTGTCACTGGTTCGGCCTACTTATCATTTATAAGTGCCTATCAAGTTTGTTATATGGCATGAGACTCACCATTCCATCTTATTTATATCTCATATAAATAACTTGGGAACAAACATTAATACAATCTTTCTGGATAAGTCATGTCCTTATTATGAAGTATCCTCGATTGTGAACCTATTTATGATACTTTGTGCTAGAAATATTGTCACTCATATTCTTAACAACTTAAGAATAATATTTCTAACAAAATATCAATGGACCTTTTCTATTACACATAAATATATTATGTAAACGGAAAAGTGGAAATGCCTTTTATTATTAAAAATATGTACAAGATACATACTAAATGATATGCTCTAGGGCATACTACTAACAATCTCCCACTAGCACTAGAGCCATTCATTACAATATCTTAGACCTATCTTCTCAAGATGTCGGTCTAACTAAGTCTGTGACATAGGCTTAGTGAATGGATCAGCTGGATTTTCAGCTAATGCTATTTTCTGCATGGCTACATCGCCGCCCAACTATTTCTCCGATAATGTGGTAGCGCCTTTCTATGTGTTTGGATTTCGGTGAGACCTTGGTTCCTTAGCTCAGATGATCGCTCCATTGTTGTCACAAAGGTAATGGAACTGCCGACTCAATGGAAGGAACTATCGTAAGTTCATCACGAACTTCTTTATCCAAACGACTTCCTTTGCAAGATCTCGATGCGGAATATACTCACCTCGAGTGGAATCTGCAGCCGCTCGCTTGGAACTCTTCCAATCGATCGCACATCCATTACAAATGAACACATATCCAGAGGTAGACTTTCTATCATCGATATCTGATTGGAAATCAGAATCAGTATAACCATCCAATTGCAAGTATCCACCTCCATAAATCAAGAATAAATCCTTAGTTCTTCTCAAGTATTTAAGGATATTCTTGATACCTATCGATGTTCCAAACACGGATTGGATTGATACCGCTTGTCAAACTAATAAAGATATGCGATATCAGGCCTAGTACACAACATTGCATACATTAAACTTCCAATAGCCAAGCATATGGAATCTGGCCATCTTATCTCTTTCTTCGGTGTCTTTGGAGACATCTCTTTAGAAAGATGGATACCATGTCTCACTGGTAACAATCCTCTCTTGGAATCAAGCATGTTAAACCTCTTTAACACCTTTTCCAAGTATAGACTTTGGGATAAACCAATTATTCTTTTCGCTCTATCTCTATAGATGCGAATCCCAAGAATATAGGTTGCCTCCCCTAAGTCTTTCATGGAGAATGTATTTGACAACCATACCTTTATAGTCGTCAACATACCTGTGTCATTACCCATCAATAGTATGTCATCCACATATAAGACAAGGAAAGTGATAGCACTGTCACTAACCTTCTTATATACACATGGCTCATCCTCATTTTTGATAAAACCAAAGGATTTAATGGCTTCATCAAAACGGATGTTCCAACTCCTCGAAGCTTGTTTCAACCCATAAATGGATCGCTTTTGCTTGCATACCTTGGAACCATCTTGGGATTCAAATCTCCTAGGTTGTTCCATGAAAATGTTTTCTTCAATGTATCCATTGAAAAAAAACTGTTTTGACATCCATCTGCCAAATCTCATAATCATAGTATGCAGCTATTGCTAGTAAAATCCTAATTGATTTAAGCAAGGCAACAAAGCAGAAAATCTCCTCATAGTCGATTCCTTGCCTTTGGCGAAACCCTTTCGCTACTAGCCTTGCCTTATAGGTCTCTACCTTTCCATCAGAACCAATTTTCTTCTTGAAAACCCATTTGTTCCCTATAGGTATAATACCTTCAGATGGGTCAACAAGATCCCAAACTTGATTCTTATACATGGAATCAATCTCGGATTTCATAGCATCAATCCATTTTGAAGAGTCTATATCTGATATAGCTTCTTCATAGGTAAGTGGATCATCTCCATGATCTACTTCTTCATGAGTAGACAACTCTTGTTCTTCTTCATGAAGAAAACCATATCTCACTGGTGGGTGAGATACCTTGGTTGTTCTACGAGGAACAGCTGTAGATGTTTCATCAACGGGTATTGGTTGACTAGATGGATCTATATCCATCTGATATGTTGGTTGGTCAGAATTCTCCAATTCTAACTCTATTTGCCTTCCTTTGCCTCATTCTTGAACAAACCGTTGTTCAAGAAATGTGGCATCTCTACTTATAACAACCTTTTGTGAAGTAGGCAAATAAAATAATATCCAAAACTATCTTTTGGATATCAAACAAAACGACCTTTTCTAACTGTCTCCAATTTATCGGTGTTCGACTTTTGATATAAGTGGACAACCCCAAATCTTAACATGCTTAAGACTTGGTTTTCTTCCATGCCATATCTCATAAGGTGTGGAAGAAACGATTTTGATGGAATCCTATTCGAATATACAAAGCTGATTCTAATGCAAATCCCAAAAGGAGATTGGCATATCAGTATAGCTCATCATACTACGTACCATATCCAATAGGGTACGATTTCTCCTTTCAGATACACCATTCAGCTGTGGCGTTCCTGGAGGAGTCAGCTGAGAAACAATGCCATGCTCTCTCAAGTATTCATCAAATTCAGTACTCAAATATTCACCTCCACGATCTGATCGAAGAGCTTTAATATTCTTTCCTGTTTGATTTTCTACTTTAGATTTAAATTCTTTGAACTTTTCAAAAGATTCATGTTTGTATTTCATCAAATACAAATACCCAAACCTTGATTTATCATCAGTAAAGGTAATAAAATAATGAAAACCCCTTCTAGCCATTTCTTTAAATGGACCACATACATCACTATGTATTAGCTCCAAAATATTTTCAGCTCTTAGCCCCTGTCCAACAAAGGGTGATCTAGTCATTTTGCCCTGAAGGCAAGATTCACAAGTTGGAGTAGGCTCAGAGTCCAATAAGGATAGAATCCCCATTTTCTCCAATTTTGTAATCCTATCTTCTGCAACATGACATAACCTTAAGTGCCAAATATATTTTGAACTTGAGTTGGTTTTCACCACGACATTGCTTTCATTTAGATTGCTATACTCTGGCCAGTGGAAACACTTTCTTACTGGCAATGGAAACACTTTCTTATTGGCAATGGAAACACTTTCTTGTTTGCAGTGGAAACACTTTCCTTTGCCTTCATCAGCTTTAGTCTTCCATTTCTGTTTAGCTATTTTCTTAGAAGGACCAGGAATCTGAGGTTTCTTTTTCTTATTGCCCTTCTTCTTATTGGACTTTCTAGCAGAAGAAGATGCAACCAAAGCTACCTCTTTTCCTTTATTGCCTGGCATATTCTTTTGGGCAATAACCAGCATGTTGAGTAAACCAGCTAAGGTGCATTCCTGTTTAGTCATATGGAAATTTGTCACAAAATTCCCAAAAGACTCAGGAAGGACAAGGATCAAATCCGTCTGTAGTTGGAAATCCATGTTAAAGTCAAGATGTTCCAACTGCTCAATCATCCGAATCATCTTGTGGACATGATCCCCAACATTCTGTCCCTTAGACATCCTCATACGGAATAGCTGTCTAGATATCTCATACCTAGCATTCCTGCTGTGCTCACCATACAACTCTTGTAGGTGAAGGAGGATCTCACTCGCACTCTGCATGTTCTCATGTTGTTGTACGTAACTCATTACTCATGGAAGCAAGCATGTAACACTTAGCTCTCATATCATGCTCCTTCCACTTGTCCAAAGTTTCATGTTCCTCTTGTGTGGCCTCTGGAGGTAAGGGACCAGGAACATTTGAATCTAGAAAATATCCTATATGTTCAAGGTTCAGGACAAGTTTCAATTTTCTTATACAATGATACAGATTAGCTACTGTAAAACTGTTTTGATCAAGTATGATTTCAAGGATATTTGATGGTGGTGGTTGTTTGGTGCTCATTTTATCGTAAAATTAATCGCAGAAAATAATCAGATTAATTAGTAAATGTATCATGTAATTAACCAAAATGATTATGGTCTTTTAATCAAATTGGTCCTCTCACTAACTTAGCGAATCCTACACTTCCAAAGTAGAAAACAGAAATCCTAGTTGGATGGATTTCTAGTGGGTAATTGAATTCTTATAATTATATTGATCATCCTCAGCTACATCCATTATTGAAATTACAATAAATTATAAGTGAGCAACTCCTTGCCCATCACATCTCATGTGAGGTTCAATCCTTTACCTAACCCCTAATGCTCAAAATCAGTACATCCATTATTGACTTATCTTGCATTAGTTAAGTTGATCCCATTGAGCCAGTAATTATGCAAATAATTTTAATGTCCTCAGGTACATCCAATATTGGCCACTAAACCATTTACATATTTACAACATCTCATGCTTAACAATTATTCTTAAGAAAATCTCTTAAATAAATTGCATCTTATGCAACTATTTAAAATTTCTTAAAATAATTGCCCCAATGGAGGCCTATGTTATAATTACTTTAATTATAGCATTTCCAACTTAATCATTTGTTTGGAAGATTTTATGGCCATTCTATTTACTATTAAGGTCTCACTTTGCACATTATCCATTTAGCATGCATATATCATATAATTGCATACATTCCCATACATCTCATGCATTCATGGATAAGCAGTAAATATGGTATGATCATGGACTTTCTAAGGGATTCAATTCTGAGCCACCAAGAATTGAATCAGGGCATTCCTAGGTGCATTTCATTCATTCATTTTACAAGAGTTGCTGAAGGAGTACATAATCAACACTTGATCTTGAATTCCTCCCACTGGTCCCACCAATGCTCTTGACCTCCTTGAACTTATTGCAATCCAATATTACATAGTAATCCTTGGCATACCAAGGCGAATTTACAAGAACTTAAATAAATGAAATTACAACCCAAAAATTATTACAAACTTAATAATACATGCCCAAAATAAATTAAAATAAATTAATTAATTTACAATCCCAAAGAAACATAAAAGAAATAAATCCAATCACATTGGTCTTTTATAGTCCATGATCATCCATCATGCATATCACTATTTAACAATTAAATAAAACATACATACTTAAATTAAATTAAATATCTCATATTCAACTTAAAAATCCAGATTTGAATATGATTCAAATAAATTTAAAAATTCAGATTTGAATCTCATTCAAACAAATTTAAAAATTCAGATTTGAATCACATTCAAACAACTTCAAAAATTCAGATTTGAATCACATTCAAACATTTTTAAAAAACACACATTTGAATCACATTCAAATATTTTTTTAAAAATCAGATCTGAATTTTATTGAATCAATTTTAAAAAATCAGATTTAAATATGATTCAAACAACTTTAAAAATTCAGATTTCAATCACATTCAAACAACTTTTAAAATTCAGATTTGAATCACATTCAAACAATTTTTAAAATTCTGATTTGAATCATAATTTAATTGTGTGATTAAAACAACTAATTAAACACTTTAATTAGTCAAAGAATAGGCCTTAGATCATACAACAATTGCAGAATTAAAAGCCAAACCTTGAACCACCCAAGGAACCATTGTTGCCGCCACCAATGGTGGCTTCACCATGTGTGACGCCACATCTCATGATCCAACCAGCAATGAATCTCTTGATCTCATGTTCAAACACACAATTAAATTATATAATCAACAATCTAAATGGCAAATATAGTGGCTCTGATACCAATTGAAGGCAGGCGTGAAAAACACAAGTTTATACCATTGAATTCAAAATTTTCACCTAGGGTCACATGCATCATGCAAGATTTATTTTTATCTATTTGATTTCAATGATAAACAATATATTAAAACTCTTTTAATATGTTTTTGGATCTGTATTTTCCATTTAAGATTTTAAAATTAATCAGATTAATTTTAGAACCCTAGATTAAATCAAGAACGATTAAACTAAACTCGTGATGCAATGTGATATCTGCCTTTGAGATCGTCTTGAGGACACGGATGTTGTCCCTCTAGCTTGTCCACACCAAGAACACCTATGGCAGCCCTTGAATAGCTTCTAAAGATTTTTCTATTAATTAGAAAATTAAGTTCTGCCTTTTAAGAGATTAAAGATGTAAACAGGACACTAGAAACAATTTCTAGTGTTCTTAATTCAAGAGATTGATGGCTAATTTCTTTGAATTGATGAGAGATGAAGAAGAGTAGATGAAAAGCCTCAAAGAGGCGTGACAAAGGAGAGGAGTGGCTGCTGGTTGTTTTTTCTTTTCATAACAACACTTAAATAGCTAGGTTAACACATTAAACCCTTGCCACATGTCACCCTTTGATTAGCTCTAGGTTTAAGTGACCCAATCACATTGTGCCAAGTGTCAAACCTATATTTAATCTTGATTTTAATCATCTTACATGATTAAAAAACATTTGGCAAGCTTATGTGTAATCCCATGTGTCACCATCTCATGGTGCCACGTGTCACACTGTGAAATGACCAAAATGCCCCTGTGTCTTAATTTTGAGTTCTCAACCCAAAATAATTATTTTCTTCTTCTAATTAATTTATATCAAATATAAATTAATTAATTAATCTCTATTAATTAATTTCTCATTATTTATATTCATATTTTAACACTTTAAATATAAATTTAACTTATACTATACATCAAATAATCTAGATTTGGTTTCAAGTCATGCTAGGGACTTTGCAATTTAATTGCAAACCAAATCTATTTAATTAATCAATTAAACTCTTTAATTAATTAATTAAATCATATTTAAATAGGTGATAACTTGTGTATGTGTGTGACTTACTAGGCTCATCACTAATTGGCAATGAGACATGATATCAAATCTTAATATCATAATAACTCTTTCTTACCATAAATGATTTCTCTAAATCATTTTATGAACCTCATAGATCATGGTTAACACCTAGCATAGCATGCCATGGCCACCCAATTAGTAATAAGGTTTACTTTAAATGAACCTATAATCATATGTTACCATGCATTAGAATCTCTGTTACAAAATCCCAACTCAAGCCGAGTCATGGTTTATGTAAAACTCAATATGCTATCAATATAATGTTCTATTTTAAATCCAGTTATAGATTAAAAAGATATTCTCATTAGAAACTCTTTTAAGAATAAATCTATCTGACCTGGCAAGTAACTTGAAACATCAAGAACAATTAAATGAACATAGGATTTTAACTCTATTTACTTAGAGGAACAGATTCCATCTTGATCAACACCTACCTCCATATATAACTAGTAGGAGCCAACACATGCCCATATACCCATACACAGTACAAGTATGAAAGCAGTATCAAACTCAAACTACCTATATACAAGATAACTGTGCTATCTCGTGTCTAAAGATTATATGCATCGATATGATTTATGACAAAACATTGACAAGAGTAAACTCCATGTGCTTGTCATAAGTGTCACTAGTTCGGCCTACTTATCATTTATAAGTGCCTATCAAGTTTGTTATATGGCATGAGACTCACCATTCCATCTTATTTATATCTCATATAAATAACTTGGGAACAAACATTAATACAATCTTTCTGGATAAGTCATGTCCTTATTATGAAGTATCCTCGATTGTGAACCTATTTATGATACTTTGTGCTAGAAATATTGTCACTCATATTCTTAACAACTTAAGAATAATATTTCTAACAAAATATCAATGGACCTTTTCTATTACACATAAATATATTATGTAAACGGAAAAGTGGAAATGCCTTTTATTATTAAAAATATGTACAAGATACATACTAAATGATATGCTCTAGGGCATACCACTAACACTGGAAACATGATACTTAAGGCTACAACATTGATTCAGACACCTTTGCCAAATTCTAAGTGTAAAGACCCTAAAAAGAGGGTCAAACATACTGCCTTGAAGTTTGACTATTGCCTTTATGGGATTAAGAGTCCAGGTCAATACATTAACTATAACTCACTATACTAAGCTTGAAAAATTATGAAATTATACCTGGGAGTCTCTAAGTCATGGAGGAACATATCTTGTGAAGGAACCTATGTCTAAAAATGACCATAAAATGATCAAATGACTGGTCAAAGTTTATTGACCAAGAATTGTCAATTCTAGACAGCTTAAAGGTAAAGGGACTAGTTATGGTATTTTGACTATAACTCTGAGTTCTATAACCCCGAATTGAGTGATTCAAAAACTAAAATTCAAGTTCAAACATAGAGGAGCAATTGTTACGAAGGAAGTGTGACCAAATAGACATCCTAACCTAGCCAAATTCCTAAATAAAGATAATATATCAAAATGAACCTAAAGAAAGGTTCATGGGAAAAATGCTATACATGGTAATTAAAATACTCAAAAGGCTAATTAAATATTAAAAATGATATGAATATGTAAATTGGGACTAATGTCCTATTAATATGAAATTAATAGTACCATTGAACAGTACTAAAAAATAGTAACAGTGAATAGTGCTAAAATAATAAAAAAATATTTAATTGCCCATAGTATACCTAGACTTATTTATTTATCTTGGATAAATTAGTATACCAATTAGGGACTATAGATAGCAGTACTGCCTACTGAGAAAATCATGAAATGATAATATATGTCTGGTATGATTGTTCTACAGGCTATATGTTAGTAGTATGCCCTAGAGCATATCATTTAGTATGTATCTTGTACATATTTTTATTAATAAAAGGCATTTCCACTTTTCCGTTTACATAATATATTTATGTGTAATAGAAAAGGTCCATTGATATTTTGTTAGAAATATTATTCTTAAATTGTTAAGAATATGAGTGACAATATTTCTAGCACAAAGTATCATAAATAGGTTCACAATAGAGGATACTTCATAATAAGGACATGACTTATCCAGAAAGATTGTATTCATATTTGTTCCCAAGTTATTTATATGAGATATAAATAAGATGGAATGGTGAGTCTCATGCCATATAACAAACATGATAGGCACTTATAAATGATAAGTAGGCCGAACCAGTGACACTTATGACAAGCACATGGAGTTTACTCTTGTCAATGTTTTGTCATAAATCATATCAGTGCATTTAATCTTTAGACCTGAGATAGCACAGTTATCTTGTATATAGGTAGTTTGAGTTTGATACTGCTTTCATACTTGTACTATGTATGGGTATATGGGCATGTGTTGACTCCTACTAGTTATATATGGAGGTAGGTGTTGATCAAGATGGAATCTGTTCCTCTAAGTAAATAGAGATAAAATCCTATGTTCATTTAATTGTTCTTGATGTTTTAAGTTCCTGGCCAGGACAGATAGATTTATTCAGAAAAGAGTTTCTGATGAGAAAATCTTTTTAATCAAGAACTGGAATTAAAAGAGAATATAATATTCATAGCAACTGGAGTTTGACATAAACCATGACTCCAGCTTGAGTTGGGATTTTGTAACAGAGAGATTCTAGTGCATGGTAACATATGATTGTAGGTTCATTTAAGGTAAACCTTATTACTAATTAGGTGGCCATGGCATGCTATGCTAGGTGTTAACCATGGTCTATGAGGTTCATAAAATGATTTAGAGAAATCATTTATGGTAAGAAAGAGTTCTGATGATATTAAGAGTTGATATCATGTCTCATTGCCAATTAGTGATGAGCCTAGTAAGTCACACACATACACAAGTTATCACCTATTTAAATATGATTTAATTAATTAATTAAAAGAGTTTAATTGATTAATTAAATAGGTTTGATTTGCAATTAAATTGCAAAGTCCCTAGCATGACTTGAAACCAAATCTAGATTATTTGATGTGTAGTATAAATTAAATTTATATTTAAAGTGTTTAAATATGAATTTAATTAATGAGAAATTAATTAATAGAGATTAATTAATTAATTTATATTTGATATAAATTAATTAGAAGAAGAAAAATAATTATTTTGGGTTAAGAACTCAAAATTAAGACACAGGGGCATTTTGGTCATTTCACAGTGTGACACGTGGCACCATGAGATGGTGACACATGGGATTACACATAAGCTTGCCAAATGTGTTTTAATCATTTAAGATGATTAAAATCAAGATTAAATATAGGTTTGACACTTGGCACAATGTGATTGGGTCTTTTAAACCTAGAGCTAATCAAATGGTGACATGTGGCAAGGGTTTAATGTGTTAACCTAGCTATTTAAGTGTGGTTATGAAAAGAAAAAATAACCAGCAGCCACTCCTCTCCTTTGTCACGCCACTTTGAGGCTTTTCATCTATTCTTCTTCATCTCTCATCAATTCAAAGAGATTAGCCATCAATCTCTTGAATTAAGAACACTAGAAATTGTTTCTAGTGTCCTGTTTACATCTCTAATCTCTTAAAAGGCAGAACTTGAATTTCTAATTAATAGAAAAAGCTTTAGAAGCTGTTCAAGGGCTGCCATAGGTGTTCTTGGTGTGGACAAACTAGAGGGACAACATCTGATGTCCTAAAGACAAATCTTAAAGGTGCAGACACGCTGCAGTGCATCAAGAGGTTAGTGTAATCGTTCTTGATTTAATCAGGGTTCTAAAATTAATCTGATTGATTTTAAAATCTTAAATGGCAAATACAGATCCAAAAACATATTAAAAGAGTTTTAATATGTTGTTTATCATTGAAATCAAATAGATAAAAATAAATCTTGCATGATGCATGTGACCCTAAGTGAAAAATTTTGAATTCAATGGTATAAACTTGTGTTTTTCACGCCTGCCTTCAATTGGTATCAGAGCCACTATATTTGCCATTTAGATTGTTGATTATATGATTTAATTGTGTGATTTGATCATGAGATGATTGATCCATTGCTGGTTGGATCAAGAGGTGTGGCGGCATGCTTGATGAACTCCAACATGGTGTGCATGGCTTGGGAAGATCATGGTGCCCATGGTTGTTATTAAATTCTGCAATTGTTGCATGATGAAAGGTTCATTATATGACTAATTAAAATGTTTAATTAGGATTTTCAATTACACAATTAAATTATGATTCAAATCAGAATTTTAAAAATTGTTTGAATGTGATTCAAATCTGAATTTTAAAAGTTGTTTGAATGTGATTCAAATCTGAATTTTTAAAGTTGTTTGAATCATATTTAAATCTGATTTTTTAAAATTGATTGAATAAAATTCAGATCTGATTTTTTAAAAAATGTTTGAATGTGATTCAAATATGATTTTTTAAAAAAATGTTTGAATGTGATTCAAATCTGAATTTTTAAAGTTGTTTGAATGTGATTCAAATCTGAATTTTTAAATTTGTTTGAATGAGATTCAAATCTGAATTTTTAAATTTATTTGAATCATATTCAAATATGAATTTTTAAGTTGAATATGAGATATTCAATTTAATTTAAGTATGTATGTTTTATTTAATTGTTAAATAGTGATATGCATGATGGATGATCATGGACTATAAAAGACCAATGTGATTGGATTTATTTCTTTTATGTTTTCTTTGAGATTGTAAATTAATTAATTTATTTTAATTTATTTTGGGCATGTATTATTAAGTTTGTAATAATTTTTGGGTTGTAATTTCATTTATTTAAGTTCTTGTAAATTTGCCTTGGTATGCCAAGGATTACTATGTAATATTGGATTGCAAGAAGTTCAAGGAGGTCAAGAGCATTGGTGGGATCAGTGGGAGGAATTCAAGATCAAGTGTTGATTATTTACTCCTTCAGCAACTCTTGTAAAATGAATGAATGAATGAAATGCACCTAGGAATGCCCTGATTCAATTCTTGGTGGTTCAGAATTGAATCCCTTAGAAAGTCCATGATCATACCATATTTATTGCTTATCCATGAATGCATGAGATGTATGGGAATGTATGCTATTATATGATATATGCATGCTAATTGGATAATGTGCAAAGTGAGACCTTAATAGTAATTAGAATGACCATAAAATCTTCCAAACAAATGATTAAGTTGGAAATGCTATAATTAAAGTAATTATAACATAGGCCCTCCATTGGGGCAATTATTTTAAGAAATTTTAAATAGTTGCATGAGATGCAATTAATTTAAGAGATTTTCTTAAGAATAATTGTTAAGCATGAGATGTTGTAAATATGTAAATGGTTTAGTGGCCAATATTGGATGTACCTGAGGACATTAAATTATTTGCATAATTACTGGCTCAATGGGATCAACTTAACTAATGCAAGATAAGTCAATAATGGATGTACCTGAGATTTTGAGCATTAGGGGCTAGGTAAAGGATTGAACCTCACATGAGATGTGATGGGCAAGGAGTTGCTCACTTATAGTTTATTGTAATTCCAATAATGGATGTACCTGAGGATGATCAATAGAATTATAAGAATTCAATCACCCACTAGAAATCCATCCAACTAGGATTTCCGTTTTCTACTTTGGAAGTGTAGGATTCGCTAAGTTAGTGGGAGGACCAATTTGATTAAAAGACCATAATCATTTTGGTTAATTACATGATACATTTACTAATTAATCGTTATTTTCTCAGCTTAATTTTCTGATAAAAATGAGCACAAAACAACCACCACCATCTAATATCCTTGCAAGCATACTTGATCACAATAGGTTGATAGGACCTAATCTGTCTGATTGGCTAAGAAATTTGAAACTTGTCCTAAACCTTAAACATATAGGATATGTTCTAGATTCAAATGTTCCTGGTCCCTTACCTCCAGAGGCCACACAAGAGGAACATGAAACTTTGGACAAGTGGAAGGAGCATGATATGAGAGCTAAGTGTTAAATGCTTGCTTCCATGAGTAATGAGTTACAGAAGCAACATGAGAACATGCAGAGTGCGAGTGAGATCCTCCTTCACCTACAAGAGTTGTATGGTGAGCACAGCAGGAATGCTAGGTATGAGATATCTAGACAGCTATTCCGTATGAGGATGTCTGAGGGACAGAATGTTGGGGATCATGTCCACAAGATGATTCGGCTAATTGAGCAGTTGGAACATCTTGACTTCAACATGGATTTCCAATTACATACGGATTTAATCCTTTAGTCCCTTCCTGAGTCTTTTAGGAATTTTGTGACAAATTTCCATATGACTAAACAGGAATGCACCTTAGCTGGTTTACTCAACATGCTGGTTATTGCCCAAAAGAAAATGCCAGGCAATAAAGGAAAAGAGGTAGCTTTGGTTGCATCTTCTTCTGCTGGAAAGTCCAACAAGAAGAAGGGCAATAAGAAAAAGAAACCTCAGATTCCTGGTCCTTCCAAGAAAATAGCTAAACAGAAAAGGAAGACTAAAGCTGATGGAGGCAAAGGAAAGTGTTTCCATTGCCAAAAGGATGGGCACTGGAAAAGGAACTGCCCAGAGTATCTTGCTTCTCTGAAGGACAAGAAGGATACACCTTCGGAAGGTATGTCCATATCTTGTTATTTAGATTCTGATGATACTCATAGTTTATCTACAGCTTGGGTTTTAGATACTGGTGCCAGTTCTCACATTTCTAATGATATGCAGGAACTAGCAAACAGTAGCAGCTTGCGTTCTCAAGATATTAGAGTCCGGATTGGCAATGGCTCAACTGTTGAAGCTTTAGCCATAGGATCTAAATCTTTTTACATGTTTGGACATGTTTTGTGTTTGGATAATATTTTATATGTACCTGATGCTTTTAAGAACATCATTTCTATATCTAGTTTGACTAGAAATGGCTATGAATTTCAGTTCACAGATGATGTTTGCAATATTTATTTTGGAAATAAATATGTTGGTTCGGGTTATATGAATGATGGTCTTTATTATTTGGATAATAATGACAAACACAAATTGAATGCAAGTGATCTAAAAGAATGCAATGCCATGGTGAAAACCAACTCAAGTTCAAAATATATTTGGCACTTAAGGTTATGTCATGTTGCAGAAGATAGGATTGCAAAACTGGAGAAAATGGGGATTTTATCCTCATTGGGCTCTGAGCTTACTCCAACTTGTGAATCTTGCCTTCAGGGCAAAATGACTAGATCACCCTTTGTTGGATAAGGGCTAAGAGCTGAAAAATATTTTAGAGCTAATACATAGTGATGTATGTGGTCCATTTAAAGAAATGGCTAGAGGGGGTTTTTATTATTTTATTACCTTTACTGATGATAAATCAAGGTTTGGGTATTTGTATTTGATGAAATACAAACATGAATCTTTTGAAAAGTTCAAAGAATTTAAATCTGAAGTAGAAAACCAAACAGGAAAGAGTATTAAAGCTCTTCGATCAGATCGTGGAGGTGAATATTTGAGTATTGAATTTGATGAATACTTGAGAGAGCATGGCATTGTTTCTCAGCTGACTCCTCCAGGAACGCCACAACTGAATGGTGTATCTGAAAGGAGAAATCGTGCCTTATTGGATATGGTACGTAGTATGATGAGCTATACTGATATGCCAATCTTCTTTTGGGGATTTGCATTAGAATCAACTTTGTATATTCTGAATAGGATTCCATCAAAATCAGTTTCTTCCACACCTTATGAGATATGGCATGGAAGAAAACCAAGTCTTAAGCATGTTAAGATTTGGGGTTGTCCAGCTTATATCAAAAAGCTGAACACTGATAAATTGGAGACCAGATCAGAAAGAGGTCGATTTGTTGGATATCCAAAAGATAGTTTTGGATATTATTTTTATTTGCCTACTTCACAAAAGGTTGTGATAAGTAGAGATGCCACATTTCTTGAACAACAGTTTGTTCAAGAAGGAGGCAAAGGAAGGCAAATAGAGTTAGAATTGAAGAATTCTAACCAACCAATAGATCAGATGGATATAGATCCATCTAGTCAACCTATACCCGTTGATGAAACATCTACAGTTGTTCCTCGTAGAACAACCAGGGTATCTCACCCACCAGTGAGATATGGTTTTCTTTATGAAGAAGAACAAGAGTTGTCTACTCATGAAGAAGTAGATCATGAAGATGATCCACTTACTTATGAAGAAGCTATATCAGATATAGACTCTTCAAAATGGATTGATGCTATGAAATCCGAGATTGATTCCATGTATAAGAATCAAGTTTGGGATCTTGTTGACCCACTTGAAGGTATTGTACCTGTAGGGAACAAATGGGTTTTCAAGAAGAAAATTGGTTCTGATGGAAAGGTAGAGACCTATAATGCAAGGCTAGTAGCGAAAGGGTTTCGCCAAAGGTAAGGAATCGACTATGAGGAAACTTTCTCGCCTGTTGTCATGCTTAAATCAATTAGGATTTTATTAGCAATAGCTGCATACTATGATTATGAGATTTGGCAGATGGATGTCAAAACAGCTTTTCTCAATGGATACATTGAAGAAAACATTTTCATGGAACAACCTAGGAATTTTGAATCCCAAGATGGTTCCAAGGTATGCAAGCTAAAGCGATCCATTTATGGGTTGAAATAAGCTTCGAGGAGTTGGAACATCCGTTTTGATGAAGCCATTAAATCCTTTGGTTTTATAAAAAATGAGGATGAGCCATGTGTATATAAGAAGGTTAGTGACAGTGCTATCACTTTCCTTGTCTTATATGTCAATGACATATTGTTGATGGGTAATGACACAGGTATATTGACGACTATAAAGGTATGGTTGTCAAATACATTCTCCATGAAAGACTTAGGGGAAGTAACCTATATTCTTGGGATTCGCATCTATAGAGATAGAGCAAAAAGAATAATTGGTTTATCTCAAAGTCTATACTTGGAAAAGGTGTTAAAGAGGTTTAACATGCTTGATTCCAAGAGAGGATTGTTACCAGTGAGACATGGTATCCACCTTTCTAAAGAGATGTCTCCAAAGACACCTGAAGAAAGAGATAAGATGGCAGATTCCATATGCTTGGCTATTGGAAGTTTAATGTATGCAATGTTGTGTACTAGGCCGATATCGCATATGTCGTTAGTTTGACTAGCAGGTATCAATCCAATCCAGGTTTGGAACACTGGATAGCTATCAAGAATATCCTTAAGTACTTGAGAAGAACTAAGGATTTATTCTTGATTTATGGAGGTGAAGACTTGCAATTGGATGGTTATACTAATTCTGATTTCCAATCAGATATCGATGATAGAAAATCTACCTCTGGATATTTGTTCATTTGTAATGGAGGTGCAGTCAGTTGGAAGAGTTCCAAACAGAGCACGACTACAGATTCCACTACGTAGGTCGAGTATATTGTCGCATCGATGCCGCAGGAAGTCATTTGGATAAAGAAGTTCGTGACAGAACTTACAGTGGTTCCTTCCATTGAGTTAGCAATTCCACTACACTGTGACAATAATGGAGCAGTCATACAGGCTAAGGAACCAAGGTCTCACCAGAAATCCAAACACATAGAAAGGCGCTACCACATTATCAGAGAAATAGTTGAGCGAGGCGATGTAGCCATGCAGAAAATAGCATCAGCTAAAAATCCAGCTGATCCATTCACTAAGCCTATGTCACAGACTCAGTTAGACCGACATCATGAGAAGATAGGTCTAAGATATTGTAATGAATGGCTCTAGTGCTAGTGGGAGATTGTTAGTAGTATGCCCTAGAGCATATCATTTAGTATGTATCTTGTACATATTTTTATTAATAAAAGGCATTTCCACTTTTCCGTTTACATAATATATTTATGTGTAATAGAAAAGGTCCATTGATATTTTGTTAGAAATATTATTCTTAAATTGTTAAGAATATGAGTGACAATATTTCTAGCACAAAGTATCATAAATAGGTTCACAATCGAGGATACTTCATAATAAGAACATGACTTATCCAGAAAGATTGTATTCATATTTGTTCCCAAGTTATTTATATGAGATATAAATAAGATGGAATGGTGAGTCTCATGCCATATAACAAACATGATAGGCACTTATAAATGATAAGTAGGCCGAACCAGTGACACTTATGACAAGCACATGGAGTTTACTCTTGTCAATGTTTTGTCATAAATCATATCAGTGCATTTAATCTTTAGACCTGAGATAGCACAGTTATCTTGTATATAGGTAGTTTGAGTTTGATACTACTTTCATACTTGTACTATGTATGGGTATATGGGCATGTGTTGGCTCCTACTAGTTATGTATGGAGGTAGGTGTTGATCAAGATGGAATCTGTTCCTCTAAGTAAATAGAGATAAAATCCTATGTTCATTTAATTGTTCTTGATGCTTTAAGTTCCTGGCCAGGACAGATAGATTTATTCAGAAAAGAGTTTCTAATGAGAAAATCTTTTTAATCAAGAACTGGAATTAAAAGAGAATATAATATTCATAGCAAATGGAGTTTGACATAAACCATGACTCCAGCTTGAGTTGGGATTTTGTAACAGAGAGATTCTAGTGCATGGTAACATATGATTGTAGGTTCATTTAGGGTAAACCTTATTACTAATTGGGTGGCCATGGCATGCTATGCTAGGTGTTAACCATGGTCTATGAGGTTCATAAAATGATTTAGAGAAATCATTTATGGTAAAAAAGAGTTCTGATGATATTAAGAGTTGATATCATGTCTCATTGCCAATTAGTGATGAGCCTAGTAAGTCACACACATACACAAGTTATCACCTATTTAAATATGATTTAATTAATTAATTAAAAGAGTTTAATTGATTAATTAAATAGATTTGGTTTGCAATTAAATTGCAAAGTCCCTAGCATGACTTGAAACCAAATCTAGATTATTGGATGTGTAGTATAAATTAAATTTATATTTAAAGTGTTTAAATATGAATTTAATTAATGAGAAATTAATTAATAGAGATTAATTAATTAATTTATATTTGATATAAATTAATTAGAAGAAGAAAAATAATTATTTTGGGTTAAGAACTCAAAATTAAGACACAGGGGCATTTTGGCCATTTCACAGTGTGACACGTGGCACCATGAGATGGTGACACATGGGATTACACATAAGCTTGCCAAATGTTTTTTAATCATTTAAGATGATTAAAATCAAGATTAAATATAGGTTTGACACTTGGCACAATGTGATTGGGTCACTTAAACCTAGAGCTAATCAAATGGTGACATGTGGCAAGGGTTTAATGTGTTAACCTAGCTATTTAAGTGTGGTTATGAAAAGAAAAAATAACCAGCAGCCACTCCTCTCCTTTGTCACACCACTTTGAGGCTTTTCATCTATTCTTCTTCATCTCTCATCAATTCAAAGAGATTAGCCATCAATCTCTTGAATTAAGAACACTAGAAATTGTTTCTAGTGTCCTGTTTACATCTCTAATCTCTTAAAAGGCAGAACTTGAATTTCTAATTAATAGAAAAAGCTTTAGAAGCTGTTCAAGAGCTGCCATAGGTTTTCTTGGTGTGGACAAGCTAGAGGGACAACATCTGGTGTCCTGAAGACGAATCTCAAAGGCGCAAACACGCTGCAGTGCATCAAGAGGTTAGTGTAATCGTTCTTGATTTAATCAGGGTTCTAAAATTAATCTGATTAATTTTAAAATCTTAAATGGCAAATACAGATCCAAAAACATATTAAAAGAGTTTTAATATGTTGTTTATCATTGAAATCAAATAGATAAAAATAAATCTCGCATGATGCATGTGACCCTAGGTGAAAAATTTTGAATTCAATAGTATAAACTTGTGTTTTTCACGCTTTCGTTCCTTCACTATATGCCTACTTACTGGCCATTGTGCCTACTTTATTTTTGGCTTTACAAGCCTGACAACAGGTCTCATGCCTGACAGCTGTTCTCATGCCTGACAGCTATATACAGGGTAGACATATGGCTGTATAACTTGTATACTCCCGTGTATCCAGCTCTTATAGTCTGTTATAGGTTTCTTAGGCACTGATAAAAATTAATTAAGACTTAAAATACAATAAGTAATCATAAAAGATCTCGATAATGTTAATTGTTTCCAAAGTGCAATAATAATATAAAAGACCCAAAAATTATGATTTGTAAATATTAATTCAATTGTTTAATTATTGTTATTATAAATTATGCACAGCTAAGTGTTATGCTTAGCGCGTTGATTTTCCATTGCATAGGTACTAGAGATCAGTCCCAGCAACCGTAGCAGTAGTAGTAGTAGTGCTCACACAGAGACCGATCAGATCTGCCAATGTTTGCTAGTCACCTCTACAGTTGTATTTCTTGTTGGTAGGGCCCATGTATGTCTAGATTTTATACTTTTTGTTCATTGTACATTAACACATAATGTATTCCATTTTGAGATTGTACTGTAAACTTGTAATTTATTATTTATGAATTTCCATATGAATGCAATAGATGATATTTTTGAGATCTCATAAATAATTGTGAATGAAATGATAAAAGAAAATATGATATGGAAATGTGTGAAATGAATATGAACATGTTAACAGGTGATTAGTGGAACCCGCCAGATGCTAATAAAACAGGGGAGGCTCTGTCCGGGTCTCCACAGAAATAAGTTAAAAAAAAAATTATACACATGGATTACTACTTTTAAATGATATTAAAAGTTGACAATAGATATGATAAAACAAGATAGGGTGCTCCGGCACCGAATGTGGCACTTCTTGCTAGGCTATACAGTAGATGGGTAAGGGGCATCACATTTAATAGTATCAGAGCAGAGGTTTAGGCAGTCCTAGACCTAGATAGTTAGAAATAGATATATTGCATCACATGCATGGGCCTTTAAATAGAGTCAAGGTGACACTAATGCAGATCTGTTCTTTATCTGTTTTAAAGGATTGATGGCATCTGATCCTTCAGAACATGAACCTCCAGGACCGATAGAGGAGGAGGTAAGGAGTAACATACCTGCACCTGCTCCTAGTCGGGGGTGAAGTAGTAACAGAGTGGAATCATCTCGAGGTGTTGTGAGTAGGGCACAATAGGCCTTCTATGAACAGATGACACAGCTGCTCTGTCAGGTCACCAGAGCCATACCACAGCCACAGCCACCTCCACCTCCATAGCCACAGCCGCCTCCACCACCACCACTTGTACATCCACCACCGCCCCCATAGCCGTAACCTATACATAGATCCCCACTAGAGAGACTGCAGAAGTATGGGGCAGTCAACTCAGGGGTAAGAGGGATGATGATCCAACTGCAGTAGAGTATTGGCTAGAGAGGACAGAGAGAGTATTGCAGCAGTTGCATTGCACCCCAAAGCAGCAGCTGGAGTGTGCTCTATCACTGCTACAGGAGGATGCATATAGATGGTGGGTGACAGTATCTAGAGTGGCACAGCCAGCACAGATCACCTGGGAGTTCTTTTTGGTTAAATTCAAAAAGAAATACATTAGTCTTGTGTACTTGCAGAGTAGAAGGAGGGAATTCCTAGCACTGAGACAGAAGCAGCTTACAGTTTCTGAGTATGAGCAAAAATTCATGAGACTCGGCGGATATTCATTGGAGTTGATGCCCACAGAAACTGATAAGTGCAGCAGGTTTGAAGACTGACTGAATGACAACATCAGGCTGATAGTGACATCCCACCACTTCATAGATTTCTCTCTCTTAGTAGCATCAGCCCTCGATGTGGAGAGAGTCAGAAATAAAGAGTAGTCCAGAAAGAATAGGCAACGCAAGAGGGGTTCTAGATCTGGTCAGTCCAGTTCAGCAGACATGGGTAGTAAGAGGCCCAAGGAGTCTCAGGGTCAGACTCAAGGTCGGGGAAAGAAGCAGAAGTCTTGGTTTGCTCCAAAGAGAGGAGGAGGACAGTCTGGCGCATCAGTGGGTAGTTCACCTGGTGCAGCTACATGGGGATCAGCCTTACCACCTACTTGTGTACATTATGGTAGACCCCACAGAGGAGTGTGCAGATTATTGATGGGTGGATATTTCATATGTGGGTTTACGGATCATTTCCTGAAGGATTGTCCATAGAGGAACACTAGTGCTCCCACTGCTCCACCTTAGATGGAGAGGTCTGCCCCAACAGCACAGAGGGGTAGGAGACCTGCAAGGCCTGATACAGCTGGTCCATCATAGAGGCCTACTGCAGAGACAGTGCAGAGGCAGGAGACTAGGGTAGCACCACGTGCTTACGCTATGAGAGCTCGGGATGAGCCAGAGCCAACTGATATCATTAGAGGTACATTTTCTTTTTATGACTTGCTAGTATGCGCATTGATTGATCCAGGTTCTACACATTCATATGTGTGTATCACATCGCCAATTGATAGAGGGGTACAGATAGAGGAGTTAGAGGAGGACATACAAGTCACAGGCCATGTTCTAGAAAATGGCCGAATTCTTCAGAAAAATGGCTAGGGTAATGCTGCCACCACCACCACCTCCACAGCAGAAATCACACCTGGAAAGATTGAGAAAATTTGGAGCAGTGGATTTCTTTGGCAAGAGAGAAGATGATTCTATTGCAGTCGAAAATTGGTTGAACAAAATAGGAAGGGTTTTAAAATAACTCCACTGCATCCAGAACAAAATTTAGAAGCTGTTGTATCTCTGTTGTAAGATTATGTATATGAATGGTGGGATACGGTGTCCAGTGAAGTACAGCCAAAAGTAATAACTTGGGACTTCTTTCTCTCAAAATTCTAGAAAAAGTATGTGGGTAGTGTATACCTGGAAGAGAGAAGAAGAGAATTCATTAACCTGAGGCAGAGACAGTTGACAGTGGCCGGGTATAAAAAGGAATTTGTCAGACTGAGCCGCTATGGAAGGGAGATAGTCCCTAATAAAGCCGAAAGGTGTAAGAGATTTGAAGAGGGGTTAAATGACAACATAAAGATCATGATCACTACCTTGGGAATTACAGACTTCACTAAGTTAGTGGAAGCTGCATTAAAAGTGGAGAAAGTGAGAATAAGTGAGCAAACCAGAAGAGAGAGACAGCAGAAGAGGGGCCCGAGTCAGTCTAGCTCATCTCCTGCACTAGGAAAGAAGTTCAAAGGTCCACCTACACAGAGTTCAGGTCAACCACAACGTCAGGGTCAGTCCTAGGGACCCAGGCCACAGTTCACCCCTAGGAGAGGTCAGTCCACACCATTAGTGGACAGATCTCTAGGGATAGGGTTCAAAGAACCAGCCCCAGCATCTTTTGCATGTCCACATGCCTGAAGTGGCATAAAGGGGAATTTTGGAGAGTGACTGGTGCCTGCTTAAGGTGTGGGTTGATAGAGCATCAGCTAAGGAACTGTCCACGCAGAACTACTACAACTGCTCCAACACAAGCAGATAGACCTGCTCCTACACCACAAAGAGGTAGGAAATCTGGCAAATCTAAGGTAGTGGGACCATCACAGAGGCTTGCATCTGAGCCAGCAGAGAGGCCTGAGGGCAGACCACCTGCCAAAGCCTATGCCATGAGAGCTCAGGAGGAGCAAGATGCCCTGGACGTCATCAGGGGTACGCTCTCCCTCTACAATACATCTATGCATGCATTGGTGGATCCAGGATCCACTCATTCATATATCTGCATCAACCTACTCGTAGAAAGGGGGATACTAGTAGGGGAGAGTGACCAAGACATTCTGGTCACTAATCCCTTGGGCCACAGTGTAGTGGTGAACAAAGTGTACAAGAGTTGCCCATTAAGGATTCAGGGGTATGAATTCTTGGTAGACTTGATTGAGTTGCCTTTCCATGATTTTGACGTGATATTGGGAATGGACTGGTTGTCACGTCATCAAGCAATGGTTGATTGTAAATTGAAGAGAATTTTTTTGAAAACTCTTGAGGGTAATAAGATCACAGTTGTTGGGAAAAGGACAAATTTCTTGTCCAATGTCATCTCAGCCACAGTTGTAAGAAAACTGATGAGAAAAGGCTGTGAGGCCTACCTAGTACATGTGGTGGATACTAGGCAGGCTAAGCCAGATCTGTGTGGCATACCCACAGTAAAAGACTTCTCAGATGTGTTCCCTGAAGAGTTGCCTGGCTTGCCACCAGAAGGGGAAGTTAAATTTGCTATTGAGATACTGTCAGGTACAGCACCAATCTCTATTGCTCTTTATAGGATGGCACCCACAGAATTGAAGGAACTGAAAATCCAGTTACAGGAGTTGCTGGATAAGGGGTTCATATGCCCCAGTGTGTCACCATGGGGAGCTCCAGTGCTGTTTGTAAAGAAGAAGGATGGGACTTTAAGGTTGTGCATCGATTACCGGCAGTTGAATAAAGTGACTGTGAAGAACAAATATCCATTGCCTAGGATTGATGATCTGTTTGATCAGTTGAAGGGAGCAGGAGTATTTTCTAAAATTGATCTCAGATCAGGGTATCATCAGTTGAGGGTGAAGGATGCAGATGTGCCAAAGACTGCATTCAGGACTCGGTATGGGCATTATGAGTTTCTGGTGATGCCCTTTGGCTTAACAAATGCACCAGCAGCATTCATGGACCTTATGAACCATATCTTCCATCCATACTTAGATCGGTTCGTAGTGGTCTTTATTGATGATATTTTGGTGTATTCCAAGACCAGGGAAGAACATGATGAGCATTTGAGGATTGTTCTGCAAACCCTGAGAGAAAAGAAGCTGTATGCTAAGTTGTCCAAGTGTGACATCTGGTTGAATGAGATTGCATTCCTTGGACACATAGTGTCAACTGATGGGATTAGAGTGGATCCCAAGAAAATAGAAGCAGTGATGGAATGGAAGCCTCCCAGAAATACAACTGAGGTCAGAAGTTTCTTGGGGCTAGCTGGGTATTATAGAAGGTTTGTGAAGGGATTTTCTTTAATAGCTGCTTCAATGACCAAGTTGTTACACAAAAATGTCAGATTTGACTGGAATAACAAGTGTCAGACCAGTTTTGAGAAGTTGAAGGCTATGTTGACAGAGGCACTAGTGTTAACACAGCTAGTGTCAGGAAATGACTTTGTGGTTTACAGTGATGCCTCTCATAATGGGTTAGGGTGTGTATTGATGCAAGAGGGGAAGGTGGTCGCCTATGCTTCTAGGCAGCTAAGGCCACATGAACAGAATTACTCTACCCATGATCTAGAGCTTGTAGCAATTATCTTCGCACTGAAGATATGGAGGCATTACTTATATGGTGAAAAATGCTACATTTACATAGACCACAAAAGCCTAAAATACTTGCCAACCCAGAAGGTGCTCAACCTTAGACAGAGGCGATGGATTGAGTTCCTGAAGGACTATGATTGTGTGATTGATTACCATCCTGGGAAGGAAAATGTAGTTACTGATGCTTTAAGCAGAAAATCCATCACAGCTTTAAGATCATTGAATGCCCGTCTATCCTTGATTCAAGATGGAGTTATTTTGGCTGAGTTGTAAGTGAGGCCAAACCTACTAAAACAGATTTTAGATGGGCAGAAGGTTGATGAGAAGCTAAAGGCTATTATGAGCAAAATCCTAGAAGGGAAAGAAACTGACTATGAAGTAAAAACAGATGGGTGTCTGTACTACAAAGGAAGAGTATGTGTACCAGATGATGGAGAATTGAAAGCCAGTATTTTGAAAGAGGCACACACCAGTGTTTATGCTATGCACCCAAGAAGTACAAAAATGTATCATGATCTGAAACTTCAGTATTGGTGGCTTGGTATGAAGAAGGACATAGTTAACTATGTGGCTAAATGCTTGACATGCCAACAAGTCAAGGCAGAACATCAAGTTCCATCAGGTTTGCTACAGCCTATACGCATACCTGAATGGAAATAGGATCGGATCACCATGGATTTTGTAAGTGGTCTACTTCTCACATAGAAGAAGCATGATGCAGTATGGGTGATAATAGATAGATTGACGAAGTCAGCACACTTTCTGCCAATTAGGACTGACAACTAACTGGAGAAGTTAGCAGAATTATATATCAGTGAGATAGTTAGACTGCATGGAATCCCACTTTCCATCATATCTGATCGAGACCCAAGGTTTACATCGAGATTTTGGAAGAAGTTGCATAAATCCTTGGGTACACAACTCCATTTCAGCACAGCTTTCCATCCTCAAACGGATGGGCAATCAGAAAGAGTAATCCAGGTAAACAATTGAAACCAATTAAACTAATACACATATTGAACTGAAATGATAATAATAACATGAAATATATGTCAGGTCCTTGAGGATATGCTGAGGAGTTGTGTCATTGAGTTTGAGGGAAGTTGGGATAGATACCTCCCACTGGCAGAATTTGCATACAACAATAGCTACTAAGCTAGCATCCAAATGGCCCCGTATGAAGCACTGTATGGGAGGAAATGTAGAACTCCAGTGTGCTAGACTGAATTGGGTGAAGATAAACTGGTAGGGCCAGACCTGGTGAGATAGACTGAGGGAAAGGTAAAACTAATCAAAGCCAATCTGAAGGTTGCCTCAGACAGACAAAAATCTTATACCAACCTGAAGAGAAAAAAAAAGAATATGCGGTTGGCGACAAAGTGTTCCTCAATGTGTCACCGTGGAAGAAGGTACTGAGGTTTGGAAGAAAAGGTAAGTTAAGCCCTAGGTTCATTGGCCCATATGAAGTCATTGAACATGTGGGTCCAGTAGCCTACAGGCTAGCTTTACCACCAGAGCTGGATAAGATCCATAATGTGTTCCACGTATCTATGCTAAGAAGATACTGCTCAGATCCTTCACATGCCATCTCCATGGAAGAAATTGAAGTACAACTGGATTTGACATATGAAGAAGAACCCATACGGATCCTGGCTCGGGAAGTGAAAGAGTTGAGGAATAAGCAGATTCCACTGGTGAAAGTGCTTTGGAGGCACCACAACACCGAGGAGGCAACTTGGGAAAGTGAAGAGACGATGAGGCAATAGTTTCCTCAACTATTTGCATCAGGTAAATTTCGAGAATGAAATTTAAATTAGAGGGGAAGAGTTGTAACACCCTCCCTATAGCAACTCCGTACATTCTACTGTTTCGTTGACCAGTGTCGGTCTGGACAGCCAGAACATCCAGAAAAATATTTAAACTGAAGTGAGGAACCATAATTAACTCAAATATTAACAAGAAAAATTTAGGAAAAAATTTTTGAAATAAAATACAACCAAGTTAAATGAGTCGGTGCCCTAGCAATGGGTAACCTAGTGGGAAGTTGCGGTTCTAGCAACTAGGAGCCCTAGACCCGGGGGAAAATTCATAAAATAATTTTTGGAACTCCAGAGAAGGGTCATTGAGATTCCAATGACATTAGAATGCCAAGAAAATGCTTAGAAAAAAATTTCAATTGATACAGATAATTTTAGTCTGTTAAGCCAAACGAAGGGCATTTTGGTCATTTCGCCTTCAGAGGTGATTTTTGGCCGACTTGTCTAGTTAAGTAAATAATTATTATGACATAAAATGTGAATAAATATTACTAAAAATTGAATTGAAATTGAGTAGAAAAGAAAAAAAATGAAAATGAATTAAATAAGAAATTATGACATCACATGATGTCATTAGTGTGCCTCCACCCAATCACATGGTGACACATGGCTATAACTCACTTAAAATAAGTTAAATGGGCAAAAATAAAAGAAAAAAAAATCAGTTTTCCTTTTCCTTTCTTCTTCCATCCGTAGCCCTCCTATCCCTTACAACCATTAAAGCTTATCCAAGCTTTATAACCCACACAAATCTCACTTGAAACCCTAAGTCCATTTCAACAAAATTTGTCTCTACATCTTGAGCAAGTGTTTGGTTGCCAAGAAAGCCAAAGAATGTGAAGGAATTTTGAGTGGAAAAATTCTGCTCAAAAGTTTAGTGTCCAATCTCCTCCTTTTCTTGCTTAATTCATGTTTAAGGCCATGAGTCAAGTGGAAATTGTCATAAAAACATAATATAATTTATGTGTATTTATCTATACAATTTCTGCAGCTTAGGGATGTTAAGGGTTTCATCAATTTCCTTGAAACAAAATGGTATGTGAGCTGCCTTGACATGAGATGAGTGTTTAAACATTTAAGTGCAAGTGAAATGTATGTATGGAACTAGAAAACTTGGAGACTTGAACAAAATTAGGTTTTGCTCATATAATGGTATATGAAAATTGTAATGGTCAATTAGTGACCATTTGACTATATGTGAGGAGGAATTGAAGTGATTTAGGACAATGGAAATTGAGGTTAGGCAAGCTGCCCTTGGCTGACTTGCAGGACTGACCATGAGTCCAGCAGGTTTGGGCAGTAATAATTGGAGTTGTAAAGGTTCAATTGGTGCAAGGCCAATTGGACATGAAACTAGACACATAATGGCACAATTTTGGTGAAGAAACCTTACCTAGAAAACCAAACCAAGATGACCTAAAAGTTACCCTAATTCGGGTGACTTGCATTCTGCCTGGGCAAAATGACCAAATGAACAGTATTTATTCATTTAGTCATAACTCAGTGTAGAAAGGTCCAATTGACCAAAAATTTTACCAACAGAAAGCTGAGATATATACCTATAACTCTCATGAGGAACACAAATCCAAATTCTGATCATAACCTAGTCAAATTGCCAACCAAACTTAGGTTACTAAATCTGGCAGAACCAATTTTACCCAGAATTTTGGATTCTGTCCAATCCAGCTAGTTATGGTGTTTATGCTATAACTTGAGTTACAAAACTCCAAATGGAGTGATTAAAAAAAGGAAATTTAACTAGACAAAATAAGAAACAACTTTCATGAAGATAATTTTGCCAAATTCCTACTGTAAAAATGACCAATAGAATAGTAAACACAAGGCTTGAAATCTGAAAATTTTGAACAACTAGCACTAAGCTTAGAAATGGTATTGGCAACCAATACCAACAATTTTAGAATGCAAAATGTGGTATGTTGGGAGTATTAGAACCGATGTACCTCTTGTCTATGCAAAAGTCAACATTTTAGTTCATTAATAAAATGAATAGTAACACTTAAACTTAAATTTCAAGAATTATAAAGTTTAAAAGTATAACATGCCCTAGTACACCTAGCAAAATTGGTTTGGATAGGTTGGCATGCCAATAGGGTTTAGTTAGCAGTACTGCACATGGCATTATGCCATTCTATGATTTTATGGCTTTTAGCCATTCTGACATTGTGTTGATACTTGGTCTTATTATTACAGCTCATTAGCTGTTCTGTTGCACTCCGGGAGATATATATGTGACTGATGCTGTGGCGGCCCGAGGTACTTGATACCCAGTGTCAGTTTACCCATTTATCCAGTTCAATCATCCAGTATAGGTTACTTGGGCAACTAAAAATGGAAGTGGATAAATTTAATGAAATTATGAATATAACAAATACAAAATAAATAAGATTAACAATAATGATCGAAAAATTGTCTGCATAAGACATCAGAACATGCACTGTATATTTATTTTCTATTATTTCTTTTTATTTTATTATTGGCACCACTAAGCATTATTGCTTAGAGCGTTGCTTTTTGCCATGCGTAGGTTTTGGAGAGACCGACCGAGAGCCCAGTAGACCACAGACTAGGTGAGACCATCTGCAGCTCTGCATAGTGTCCGTGTCACCTCACTGTCTTCAGTGCATTGGTAGGACACTAGGTTTCATTTTGGTATTATGTAATCAAACTTTTATTTTCTCATGTATAATTAAGACTTATATAATGTATTTTGATATTAATGTAAATAGTGAAAATTGTGTTTATGAATGGAACATTGAGTATTTATTTATGACTTGTATATGAATATTATGTGAAATGAATGAATGAGAAATGGAAATATTGTTGAAAAATATTGAGTCATTGTTGATGAAATGAAGTTTGGGAATGATAGAAAATTTTGGAAGTGCTTTTCATAGGTTCTGAAGAACTGCTTTATTCATTTTTAGCCGGCACTCTGTCGGATTTTCTATAAAATTTACGGAACCTCAAATAAATTATAATTTCAATAAATAACTTAAATGAATTATATTTCACAAATTGTACTTCATAACTATGAAATAATAATAATAATAAATTAGGAAGGATAAAAATGATTGAAATAAAATAGGGTGTTTCAGTACACTGTGTGACATATATTTCTCGGCTACACTGTAGACGGGAAAGGGGTGTCACAGGTTAAACTTCCTGTTCTTTGACATTGTTCACAATTTTTGCAAATCAAATATGAATCACAAAATATAGTGGGCCAGTAAAAATTATAATCTAAGATTGAATCTCATTATCAGGAACACATCTTCTAATAATTTGATCTGAACAAAATTTTTACAAATACTGGTCATCCCACACATAATACTTAGCCTCACTTTTCAATTTCTCTTTCTTAGCTCTACTCAAATGAAAAGGCACAACCTTAATAACCAAATAATTCACCAAATCAGCATACTAAGGGATCATACCTTGCAATTTAAATAACTGCTCATCAGGAAAAAGTTCCTGCAAAGGAAGTGGATCTTCTTGTGTAACTAACCTGCTCAAATGATCTGCTACCAGGTTCTTAGCTCCTTTCTTATCCTTGATTTGAAGATCAAATTCTTGCAGCAGAAGGATCCATCTAATCAACCTTGGTTTTGCTTCCTTCTTTGCTAAGAGATACTTCAATGCTGCATGATCAGAGAAGATAATTATTTTAGAACCAAGCAAATATGAACGAAATTTATCTAAAGCAAAAACTCTTTTTCGATCTTAGAATAATTGCACTGAGCTGAATTGAGTGTTTTGGATGCATAATAAATCACATGAAAGAGCTTCCCAATACGCTGCCCTAAAACTGCTCCCACTGCATAATTACTTGCATCACACATAATTTCAAATGGTATTGTCCAATCAGGAGCCTGGATAATAGGGGGTGATGTCAATTTAGATTTTAATTTGTCAAAAGCCTCCTTGCACTCTTCACTAAACTCAAAAGAAACATCTTTTTGCTAGAGTTTAGACAAAGGCAATGCTATCTTAGAGAAATCCTTAATGAACCTGTAATAGAAACCTGCATGACCAAGAAAAGAGTGTACTTCCCTCACAGTTATGGGCTAGGGTAAGTTCACAGTTAAATCAATTGTAGACTTATCCACCTCAATACCCCTATTAGAGACAACATGACCCAAAACAATCCCCTGTTCCACCATAAAATGACACTTCTCAAAATTCAAAACAAGATTTTTCTCAATGCATCTCTCCAAAACAAAAGTTAAATGATGTAAACATGCATCAAATGAATCACCATACACAGTAAAATCATCCATGAACACCTCATTACAAGTATCAATGTAATATGAAAATATGCTCATCATGCATCTCTAAAATGTGGTAGGTGCATTACAAAGCTCGAAGGGCATCCTTCTAAAAGCAAAAGTTCCAAAAGAGCAAGCGAAGGTAGTTTTCTCTTGATCCTCCAGTGCAATCACAATTTGATTATATCCAGAAAAGCCATCGAGAAAGCAAAAATAAGACTTACCTGCTAACCGCTCAAGCATCTGATCAATGAATGGCAGCGAGAAGTGGTCTTTCCTTGTTGCTGAATTCAGCTTGTTGTAGTCTATGCACATTTGCCATCCACTCTAAATCCTTGTTGGAACAAGTTCATTATCTTGATTTGCTACTATAGTGATTCTTGATTTTTTTGGCACTACTTGGACTGGACTTACCCATTTGCTGTCTGAAATTGGGTAAAAAAACTCCTGCATCCAGTAGCTTTAAAATCTCCTTCTTGACAACCTCCATCATCTGTGGGTTCAATCTCCTTTGAGCTTCTCTACTTGGTTTAGCCTCATCTTCTAGTAAAATCCTGTGCATGCACACTGACAGACTTATATCTTTGATATCAGCTATTATCCATCCAATTGCTTCCTTGTGTAGTATCAGAACCCTAGTCAATCTGTCTTTTTCAATCTTTGTTAAATTACTTGAGATGATAACTGGAAGTGTCTCATTGTCTCCCAAGTAAACATACTTTAAATGCTCAGGTAAAGGCTTGAGTTCAGGGACTGGTGCCTGCACAACAGAAGGTAACAATTTTGTGTGAGATACATGTAAGTCAATCTTTGGTACTCCATACCTTTTTGGAACAGGAGGTAATGACTGCAATGCCATTACTGCCTCTTGAACCTCTAAACTTAATGGTGAATTGATACTGATTTCTTGAATTCCTTTACTAATCACCACTTCTAACTCATCCTCCATGCTTAACTCAAAGACATCCTGCACAATTGTATCAACAACATCAATAGAAAAGACAGAATGATCATCAGCAGGATACTTTATGGCATCAAAGATATTAAATTTGACAGTCTCTCCATCAAACTCCATAGTTAAGGTACCATCATCCACATCAATTTTTGTTTTGGTAATTTTTAGGAAAGGTCTTCCAAATAAAATCAAAGCTGACTTTGATGTGGGAACACTATCCTCCATATCTAGAATGTAAAAATCTGCAGGAAAAATCAATTCTCCAACCTGCACCAACACATCCTCAACTACTCCCAATGGGTAAGCATTAGAACGATCAACTAATTGAATAATGACATTGGTTTCTTTCAAAGGACCCAAATTTAAAGTTTGAAAAACTGAATTTGACATAACATTAATAGATGCTCTTAAATCTGTTATTGCACGTTCAAATTTAGAATCACCTATTCTGTAGGGAATAGAAAATGAACCTGGATCCTTACACTTAGGGGGTAATTTTTGCTAAATTAATGCCGACACATTTTCCTCCACACTGATTTCTCATTATTCCTCAACTTATGCTTTGTAGTGCGTAGTTCCTTAAGGAATTTAGCATACTTAGGAACTTGTTTGATCGCATCAAGTAAAGGTATATTCACCTCCACCTTTCTGAAAGTCTCCAAAATTTCTTTTTCTTTTTCTTCTTTCTTCATTTTAGCCAACCTGCATGGGAATGGAGAAAGAACGGAATTATTAACCTTATTCAGTTTAGGTTCAGTATTTACCTCAACTTCAGGAACTTCAAATTCTTTTTCTCCTTGCTTCTTCTTTTTTTTTTGACTCATGTGGAGTCTGATTATCAACTTTTTTCCCACTCCGCAATAGTATCACACTCGCATTTTCTCTGGGGTTCATGATTGTTTGTGATGGGAGCTTTCCAGAACCTTGAGCTTCTAGCTTACTCACAGATGAGGCTAACTGACCAATCTGCCTCTCTATGTTTTGAATGCTATTTCTGGTCTCCTGTTAAAACAGTTGGGTATTGTTAATTAAAGCCTTAACAATTTCATCAAGTGACATACCTTGATTTGAGGGAGGCGGAGGTGGTTGTGGTTGATTCACTTGTGGTCTTTGCTGCTGGTATCGGTTTTGCACTGGTTCATTCCCATAACTCAAATTGGGATGATCTCGCCATCCTGGATTATAGGTACTAGAAAAGGGATCATACCTGCATTGTGGCTATCCATAATATCCTACTGCATTAGCATGTTGCATTGATTCATCCTCTTGTAACGCAGGACACGTATCAGTAGCATGACCCAAACCCGAACCAATTCCACATACCTTAACAGTTTGCATGTTCCCTACAGCCAACTGCCTCACTAAAGAAGTTAAATCAGAGATTTGTTTCTCAAGGTTAGATGTACTTACCTCGTTAACCTTCATAGGTGTGTGATCCATTCTCATTCCAAACTGCTGAGAATTTGTTGCCATGTTAGCAATTAGCCTCCTTGCCTCTTCTGGTGTCTTATCAACCAAAGCTCCTCCACTAGCAGCATCTATCATACTGCGGTCCATTGGTAGAAATCCCTTATAGAAATACTGAATCAACAGCTGCTCACTTATTTGATAATGGGGATAGCTTGCACACAGCTTCTTAAATCTCTCCCAATACTCATACAAACTCTCTCCATTGTACTGCCAGATGCCATAAATTTCTTTTCTTATGTTGGCAGCATGGGAAGTAGGAAAATACTTTTCCTGAAATGTCTGCTTCATTCCATTCCATGAGTTGACAGATCCAGAAGGAAGGTAATACAACCAATCCTTAGTTGTGCCCTCCAGTGAGAAAAGAAAAGCTCGAAGCTTGATTTGATCCTCTGAAACTCCTTGAGGTTTCATGCTGAAACACACAACATGAAATTCTTTTAGATGGTTATGTGGATCCTCACCTGTAAGACCATGAAACTTAGGCAAAAAATGGATTAGTTCAGATTTCAACTCAAAAGCAACATTTAAAGCAGGGTATTGAATACACAAAGGCTGTTGGTTTAGATCAGGAGCAGCCAACTCTTTCAAGGTTATAGCAGCCATGGTTTCGTTTTTGAAATTTGAATCTGAATCCGAATCTGAACCCGAACCCGAACTTAACTCTTTTGGAGATTGGACTCCTTCAGATGCACTCGGAATCTGCCTAGCTTGCTTAGCCAATTTTCTCAACCATTTAGCGATTTTTTCTACTTCTGGATCAAAGATCAACTCACCAGATTGAGAAGTTCTTGACATAAACAAAAAGAAATCAAAGTAAAAACAGAAAAATACCTCAAAACCCTAAAAACAATCGAATTTGGCCTCAATAGGGTGGGGCCAAGGAATCCTATGGATTGATTAGTCTTAATCAGAGCGTCATTTCCTTCAAAATAGGTATGGGCCGCCCTCCAAATTCAACCAAAATTCTTAATGAATAGTAACACCATAAAATTTTTTTTTCTTTTTTTGAAAACCTGAAAACAGCAACACTCCACAAAACAAAGTTAATAACAAAATACCCTAACACTAAAAACACGAATTCCAATAAACTTCAGTCCCCGACAACGGTGCCAAAATTCTTGATGGGTGTCGAATCCACTAAAATTTAAATTAACTGAAATTACCAGCTATAAAATATTTTTTACAGTAAGTGGTAAATCCAGGTCGAACCCTAGAGACTGAATTATTAAAATTTCTTGCACTTGTGTAATGGAAAAAGCAAGAAACAAAGATTAGGGTGGGGGGGGGGGGATTTTGTAACACAAAATTAGAAAAAATCAGAAATTAAAGAACTAAATATGAAAATCTCAATTTAAACAAAGTTCAGTCCAAGGTAATTCTCATTCCAATGCTTTGATTTACCAATTATATCTTATTGAATACTTAACGTAGATTTACCAAACAACAAGGTAAACCCCTAACTTCTCTATACTCATTAATTCGAGTCCAATACTCTTATTGACTCTAATTATTAACTAAGTTGATATTAAGCAATCCTCATCAAATTAATAACTGCTTTAAGAAAAGGAAGTAGTTAAGCTGAACAATAAATTATGAAGGATAAATTATTTAGTCCACTATATTGTTTTCTTAGGTTATTATCGAAAACTTGGATCATAATCAATAAAACCTAATTGCTACTCACGTTCAATCTTACACAACAATTACGGATTATGAACATGATTTGGCAATTGATCGAATCAAACAATTAACTAATAGGCCTTTTTAGCAAATCATTCAACAGATCAAAAACAATTAAATCAGAAAACAATTGATATTCAAAAAGACATAAATTAAATTAAGAACCTACTCTCACAAATCACACATAAGAACTTGAATCCCTTGAACTGAATTAAAAACTTAGCTACTCATGTTCATGGCTTACAGAAAAATAAAGGAAAAATAAAGAAGAAATCTAAAAAAAGAATGGAGAACAAAGGTCCTCTATAGAGAATGAAGGTCTGAATTGGGATGCTCTTAGCTGCTGCCTAAAGACGTATTTATAATAAAAAACATAATCCCAAAGATAGGAACCAAACTGGGAAAAGTTTTGAAATTCAAAAGGCAGATTTTTAGCCTGCATTCACGTCTCTGGAATCAAGGCTAATTTTTAGTGACTTTCTTTCTGAATCTGCCTCTGCCCTCTTCAAGAAAGTTATATCCCTATTTCTTAGCTTTCCAACGGGTACTCATTTGCCTAAATCCGAGCTCTACAGCCCAATTTATGGCCTAAAAATTGGGACTAGTTTAGACAGATTATCCAGCACATAGTGACGACTTCATTGCCATTTTTGACAATTAAAATGGCCTCATCTCGCATCCAGCCCTTCACAAAAGTTGTAGAGATGGGTCTTAAGGTTCAATTGGGCTTGGGCTTGCTTCATTTGGACATTTGAAACTCCAGATACAAAATAAATATCGAAACTGGCTGTGACATGTCAAGTTTAGGCTTTTGCAATAGATCCATAGCTCATTTTGTCAACCTTGGAGACTGATTTGGGCTTTGGTCCCTCTTTATCTTTTGAAGTGCTCTATCTTAGCTTTTTAATGGATTAAACAACACTCAATTTAGAGACCCATAACTTTAGAAACACCTAAAAAATACAGCAAAGGTCAAATGCTGAAAATTTCTCTATTTAACACAATTATTCCACAACTATCTAAAAATATGCCTAAATGATAAATATATTTTAACCAACTGAATTAAACATAAAAACACACTAAAAACACTAAATGTGATGGGAGTAAAATTAATAGATTATGCATTTATCACTAGGATTTGTGTAAATGCTTGAGTACTTTGTATAAATGCTTGAAATTGACATATTAAGTTGAGGTTGTGCTTATAGAAGTGTATTGTATGCAAATTGAAGTAAGGAAGTTCGAGGAATTGAGATATTGAGAGTGTTTGATTTTCTGCAGGTTGGGACTTAAGGAGTCCAGTCCCTTTATTGAACCATAACTGAAAATGTATGACTCTAATTGGTATGAGGCCAATTAGAGGTGAAATTAGACTCAAAATAGCCCATTTTTCATGCAGACACCATGCCCAAATTTTGTCAACATTATGACCAATTCTATGCCCAAACCCAAATGACCAAACACTGAAACCCAGAAAATGACCAAATGAACAGTACGTGTTCATTTGGTCATAACTCTCTTTATACTGTTCCAAATAACCTAAAATTTACATCAATGGAAAGCTTAGACATAGGGCTACACTTTTCATGAAGACCACTTGACCCAGTTTTACCTTTAACCAAGTCAAATTATTAGCAAAATTTGGGTTACTAAAACTGCCAACCTAGAAATTGACCAAAACACTGTTTCTTTGGTATGCTTGACTAGTTTTGGCAAAAATGTCGTAACTTGGTCTCCAAAGTTGCAAATTGAGTGAAACTAGTGCCAAAAGTTTTATAAGACACAGTTCAACAATTTTTGTGTTTTGACCAAGCTCCAAAACCCATTGCATCCTAGGGAAAATATTAGCCAAAGTTAGGAATTGAAATCTGGAAAATGTTAAGTTGAACCTAGAATGCCATTTGATACCCGTGTGTTCATTTGGCCATAACTCCCACTAGGAAATTCCATTTGAGATGTGCCAATATGATCTGGAAACATGATACTTAGGGCTACAACATTGATTTAGACACCTTTGTCAAATTCTAAGTGTAAAGACACTAAAAAGAGGGTCAAATATACTGCCCTGAAGTTTAACTTTTGCCTTTATAGGATTAAGAGTCCAGGTCAATACATTGACTATAACTCACTATACCAAGCTTGAAAAATTATAAAATTGTACCTGGGAGTCCCTAATACATGGAGGAACATATCTTGTGAAGGAACCTATGTCTAAAAATTACCATAAAATGATCAAATGACTGGTCAAAGTTTATTGACCAGAAATTATCAATTCTGGACAGCTTAGAGGCAAAGGGACCAGTTATGGTATTTTGACCATAACTCTGAGTTCTGTAACCCCAAATTCAGTGATTCAAAAACTGAAATTCAAGTTTAAACATAGAGGAGAAATTGTTATGAAGGAAGTGTGACCAAATAGACATCATAACCTAGCCAAATTCCTAGATAAAGATAATACATCAAAATGAACCTAAAGAAAGGTTCATGAGAAAAATGCTATACATAGTAATTAAAATACTCATAAGGCTAATTAAATATTAAAAATGATATGAATATGTAAATTGGGACTAATGTCCTATTAATATGAAATTAATGGTATCACTTAACAGTATCAGAAAATAGTAATAGTGAATAGTACTAAAATAATAAAAAAAATATTTAATTACCCATAGTATACCTATACTTATTTATTTAGTTTGGATAAATTGGTATACCAATTAGGGACTGTAGATAGTAGTACTGCCTACCGAGAAAATCATGAACTGACAATATATATCGGGTATGATTATTTTACAAGCTATATGCCTACTTACTGGCTATTGTGCCTACTTTATTTCTGGTTATACAAGCCTGACAGCTGGCCTCGTGCCTGACAGATGTATACAGGGTAGACATATGGCTATCTAACCCATATACTCTCATGTATCCAGCTCTTATAGTCTGTTATAGGTTTCTTGGCACTGATAAAAATTAATTAAAACTTAAAATATAATAAGTAATCATAAAAGATCCCGATAATGTTAATTATTTCCAAAGTGCAATAAAAATGTAAAAGACCCAGAAATTATGATTTGCAAATATTAATTCAATTGTTTAATTATTATTATTATAAATTATGCACCACTAAGCATTATGCTTAGCGCGCTGGTTTTCCATCACGTAGGTACTAGAGATCAGTCCCAGCAGCTGCAGCAGCAGCAGTAGTAGTGCTCACATAGAGACCGATCAGATCTGCCAGTGTTTACGAGTCACCTCTATAGTTGTATTTCTTTTTTGTAGGGCCCATGTATGTCTAGATTTTGTACTTTTTTTTCATTGTACATAAACACATAATGTATTCCATTTTGAGATTGTACTGTAAACTTTTAATTTATTGTCTATAAATTTCTATATGAATGCAATAGATGATATTTTTGAGATCTCATAAATAATTGTAAATAAAATGATAAAAGAAAATATGATATGGAAATGTGTAAAATGAATATGAACATGTTAACAGGTGATTAGTGAAACCCGCCAGATGCTAATAAAATAAGGGAGGCTCTGTCCGGGTCTCTACAGAAATAAGTTATAAAAAAAAAAAATTTCTACACATGGATTACTACTTTAAATGATATTAAAAGTTGACAATAGATATGATAAAACAAGATAGGGTGCTCCAGCACCGAATGTGGCACTTCTTGCTCGGCTTTACAGTAGACGGGTAAGGGGCGTCACACCGTCTACTTAAGAGATTGAGCCGAGATATTTAAAGTGATTACTTTTGGGCAATACCACTCCATCCAAACTAACTCGTTCCCTATCACTAGTTTTGCCTTCACTGAACTTGCAATGCATGTATTCTGTCTTCGTTCTACTTAACGTAAAGCCCTTTGACTTTAGATTACTTCTCTAAAGCTCTAGCTTTCTATTAACTCCTTCTCGCATCTTATCTATCAGAACTATATCATCCACAAACATCATGCACAAAGGGATATTCTCTTGTATATATTTCATCAATTCATCTACAACTAATGTAAAAAGGTAAGGGCTCACAGCTAAACCTTGGTGTAATCCAATTGAGATAGAAAAATCTCTTGTGTCCCCTCACACTGTGCGCACAATAGTAGATATAGTTATATAGTGAAAAAAAATAACCTTAATACCACAAAAATGAGTATCTTAGAGGTTCTTATTGGTCTTGACTTTGATTTTGATTTTGAGAGCTTTGATCATCAACTTGATTATATTGGTAGTATTGTGATGGATTAAAGCTGAATAAGGCACCCATAGCAAATGGATCAGTCAAATTGTGTTGTTGAGAGTATGGTGGTTGCTTTGATGACACTAATAAGGAGACATTTGAATACATAGAAGGGTAATTATATGGATATGAATTTGAGTGTGCCCATTCAGATTACCTATATCCAAAATTACTAGAAGTATTTTTAGTTGTTGAACCTCCATGGCCATGTCCATGCATACCATAAGACCCAAAACCATATTCATAATTAGTTGAATCAATAGAATGCTCCTCATAATATGCAACGCCTTTACCCTTTATTCGGGATGTATCACCACTACCACAATGCGAGCCACGAGATCCTTGATATGTGCATTACATTATTAGAGATGGACCATGAGCACTGCTAGCACCACCACTTTGTTTTTTACTAGGTGAAGCTTGAGGCGAATTACTAGTAGCACCACATCCACCTATGGTTTCTTCACGACCATCACCATCATCATTGCCATCACTTGAACTGGATAATACAAAAGAATCACCATCACCACCTTCTTGTCCATGATTTTGGGCAGTGGATTGTAATGAAGCATTAATATCATCATCATCGTTTAACCATGGATTTGATTCACCATCAAGAAGAGGTGATTCTCTTTCCTCTAACCAAGGATTTAACAGATCATCTTCCTTAAAAATATAATCCAAATTTATTAGATTATAGCTTCTTTCTAACTCTTGTTGGCTTTTCCTTGTTAGATTTTTTACTTTGAGCCTCATATTATAATGAACAAAGACAAGTACATGTAATTTTTGATACCGTAATCTATTTCTTGTCTTTGTGTATATAAGGAAAAAAAATACTCTAATTTCTCTCACAATTAGATGTCGATGTTGTTTGGCTCAACACTTTAATGGCAATTCTGCGCAGTTCAAGATCACTTTCACCATAATTAATCCACCACTCAACTGCATGATAGTTTTTTAATATTGGCTTGAAATTAGCAATACTTACTAATAAACAATATAAGTTTAGTTTTACTTGGATTGATAAACTTAATGGCTCTTTGTGCTAAAACGATACCAAAGCCCTCCATTTTTTCTCTAAACATTAGTGCCTACCCAATAACATCAAATCCATATTATTAATTCCATTATTAATTCTAACTAATTAAGTGTTGAATTCACTTAGCTATGCACTTGGTTTAATGCATGACCTTATTAACTAAATCACTCTCTAGCCTTATTATCACATTCTTCAATCCCAACATGATTTCATTGTCATCTTCAATATCACATGGATCATATAGGTACTGAGGATTCAGAAAATGCCCTATAAAATAAAATATATATAATAAGCTATAACATAATTTAATATTATTTAAGTAGTAAATATATATGGTAACTTGTTAAGGCATTAAATAATAACTTACCAGCTGTGTGCAAATCAAGATGTAACTGAAAATTCCATCTTTCATCAACGACTTTTTAATAGTCAATATAGCTTCTAGAATTTTTCTTAATTGCCAACTTTGCTCTTTCCATTGCCTCCCTATAATTAGCTTTTTATCACCATCAACTCATTTCAAAACTTTAAGTAAAGGCTCTTGGATTTTTATTATTTGCTGGGCTTTCTCCCAAAAATTGCTTCCCTCACTACCCAAGCTAAGAACAATTTTTTTTTTTTTTTTTTTTGCTTCATAAGCAGGTCCACTTGTAGCTTGCCCAAACTTACTTGTTATCTACCTCTCAAATTTAAACATATTTCGTAACCCTGACCAACATGGGACAATAGATTCTAATGCAACAAAGTTTGTGGCAAATCTTGTGATGCCGAGGCAAATTATTTCTCTATTGTCTGTGAATTTCTTCATATAATTGACCACCCAATTATGGTTGTAAATAAATTGGGTTATCACTCTGGCTTGATCAATAATTTTTTTGATGCTCTTTCTCTTTTCAAAATCTTCTAAAATAAGATCCATACAATGCACACTACAAGCTATCCAATATAAGTTAGGAAATTTGTCCATCGATTTCTTTCCACCAGCTTTGATGGTAGCCTCATTATCCGTCACTACCTGCGTAACCTTCTCTGCACTAATTTTTTCTACTACCTTCTTCATAATTCTGAAATAATATTCTCCATCTTTGTGATCCACATTTGATGCATCTATTCACTTCTAGAACACTGTGCCATGATTTGAATACACCAAAAAATTTATTATGCTCATTCGAGTTGGCCCACTCCATTCATCACACATTATGGTAACTCCCCTGTCTTTCCAAATCCCCTCAAATTAAGCAATATATTTTTTTATTTCTTTGTATTTATTTTTCAGATATACTTTAGATATCTCATATGCACTTGGTGGAGATACATTAGGCCTAACTTTAGCAGTTATTCTAAGTTCTAAGAAGTGGATTGGTCCAGGGTGACTCCACAATATTGAAAGGCAATCTATTGTAATTCACGAAATTGCCTAAAGCTTTGAGGAGCTTTTCCTTTTATGTCTTCAACGATTTTGTTTTTAATTTAGGCTGTTTGGATTACGCTTTATTTTTCTCCAACTCAATTTCAGAAATAACTAATCAGGTAGCTGGTGTGATGCCTTTGCATATATTATAACTTCTCTACCCTTTCATGAACAGTAGTAAACGGGCCTAATACTTGGCAGGGAGCTTCACTGCTACTACTGCCACCACCTTCATAATGAGAACTAGCTCTATCTCGAAATGCATTCTCATCAATTTGTTGTAGACTTTCTTGTCTTGCTATTTTTGACTCTATATCCTCCTCATCATCATCATCATTTGGCTCTAGTCTGTTAATATTCTTTATTTCTTCTTCCAATTCTCTTTTTCTCTTCTCTGTCTTTTTCAGCAATTTGAAAATCCTTTAATATACTTGCTATGTCTTTTCTTACTTGTAATGACACTTGTTGATAACTAGTAACTTGACTTGGTGTATTAGCTAAGTGTAACTTAAATCTAGTTATTCCTCTACTCATTTTTTTCCCACATAAATTGCAAGTCATTTCTCATCTTTTACCTATTGGGGTGGCAAACTTCCATCCAATGTCATCACTTGGTTTACCAATAGCAACAGAATCTCCTCATGGCATTTTCAAATTCTAGGTATCAATCTCATTGTTCAACAAATTAGATATGGTTAATTTTAATAAATATAATTATAGTTTCATAAGTCACTTATATCATATTAACAATATAAAGTGCTATTACTAAGTATTAAGTACTAACATCAAATTTGAACATATGAAATGAAATTAATTAATAAGTTAAAAATTATTTTTTTTTTTTTTAAATTCTACGACAGTTTTTTTTTTAAATACAGCATGTATTTTTATGAAATTTACACTTATATATCCATTAAATATTACCTATAATAACTAAGATAAGTATTTAATTTAAACTTAAGTTTTAATGAAGCCTAAATTTTCTATTCCCAATTCTAAACTTATGCATAGCTTTAGCAAATATGAATGAAACCTAAATTTCATTTTATGTTATTTTGTAATTAATAATGTAAACCCTAAAATTAATTCTGAAAATAGTTCAAAATAGTAATAATATAAATAACACATAAACCTTTAGATCGGGCAAACTAACCCTTCAAAATATTAACTTAAAAACAAATCTAACAACATCATTAATTTTCTTCAACAAATATGCAAAACACCAAAGAAAACAAAAAAACAGCACATAATGAAAATAAATTCTATAAAAATGCAAATAACTCACCTCTTTTAGTGTTTTTCCAAGAATTAGCTTTGGATAACAGAGTAATATACTAATCTTAACTAAGTTTCTTAGAAAACAATAAAAGGAGAGATGTTGTATGAAGAAAGAAGGAAATTTTGAGTGAAAATTTAAGAGAAATTAGAGCCAAACAGCAGTGCTATTGAAGTGCTGCAGCAAAGACAAGAAACAGACCATCAAAAAATTATGCACATGTGAAAAAGTGGCAGAGGAATCATCAAAGTTGTAACACCCTCACTGTATACATTCCATACATTCTACTGTTCCAGTGATCGGTGTCAGTTCGGACAGTTAGAACGTTTGAAAAAATATTTAGACTAAAGTGAGGAACCAGAATTAACTCAAATATTAACAAGAAAAATATAGAAAAAAAATTTTAGAAATAAAAAACAACCAAGTTAAATGAGCCGGTGCCCTAGCGATGGGTAACCCAGTGGGAAGTTGCGGTCTTCGCAACTAGAAGCCCTAGACCTGGGAGAAAATTCATAAAATAATTTTTGGGACTCCAGAAAAGAGTCATTGAGGTTTCTATGGCATTAGAATGCCAAGAAAATGCTTAGAAAAATTTTTCAATCGGTACAGATAATTTTAGCCTGTTAAGCCAAACGAAGGGCATTTTGGTCATTTCGTCTTCAGAGATGATTTTTTACTGACTTTTCCAATTAAGTAAATAATTATTATGACATAAAATATAAATAAATATTACTAAAAATTGAATTGAAAATGAGTAAAAAAGAAAAGAAAATAAAACAAAATAAAACTCAAATTATGACATCACATGATGTCTTTAGTTAACTCTCCACCAATCACAATTAAGTAAACTCATTAAAAAGGGATAAAATGAGTTAAAATTGAAAACACAATCAGCTATCCATCACCTTCTTCCCGTTAAAACACACCTCCCTCTCTCTTCCTCCATTAAAGCATCACCTAAGCTCCATTTCTCACTCAACTACACCATAAAACCTCATAACCTCTTCATGAAAAATTGATCTTACACCTTGCGCAAGTTAGAGGCAGCAATTTGAAGAGGAAAAAGTGAAGGAAAAATTGAAGTTAGCTAAGGAAAAATTCTGCTCAAAGAGGTTAGTGCCATATTCTTTGCTTTTACATCTTTCTAAACATGAATTTGAGCTAAGTTAAGTTGAAAATTTGATAAAAATTGAATTAATGAGGCATGATTATGTTCCATGAAATTTTGGCAGCCTTGACATGAGTTAGGGTTAGGAGAATTCTTTGATTTAAAGTGACATATTAGCTGCCCATAGCATGAGATGAGTGCTTGAACATGATTGTGCAAGTGAAATGCAAGTATAGTGCATGAATGAACTTGAGAACTTGGACACTTGAATAACATTAGGGTTTGCTCATGTGATGGTTTATTAACCTTGTAATGGTCAATTAGTGACCATTTGAATGAGTGTGAGGAGGAAATGAAGTGAGTTGTGGATTGGTATTTGAGTTTGGGTGAGCTGCCTTGGCTGACCTACAGGACTGAGAATGAGTCTAGCAGGTTTGGGTAGTTATAAATGGAGTTGTAGAGGTTCAATTGGTGCAACGCCAATTGGACATGAAACTAGACACATAATGGCACAACTTTGGTGAAGAAATCCTACCCAGAAAACCAAACTAAGTTGACCTAAAAATTGCCCTAATTCGGGTGACTTGCATTCTGCTGGGCAAAATGACCAAATAAACAGTGTTTATTCATTTAGTCATAACGTAGTGTAGAAAGGTCCAATTAACCTGAAATTTCACCAGCAGAAAGCTGAGACATAGATATACAATGTTCATGAAGAACACAAATCCAAATTCTTACCATAACCTAGTCAAATTGCCAACCAAACTTAGGTTACCAAATCTAGCAGAACCAGTTTTGCCTAGAATTTTGGATTCTATCCAATCTAGCCAGTTATGGTATTTAGGCCATAACTTGAGTTACAAAACTCCAAATGGAGTGATTCAAAAAAGGAAATGTAACTAGACACAATAAAGAACAACTTTCATGAAGACAATTTTACCAAATTCCTACTGTGCAAATGACCAATGGAACAGTAAACATGAGGCTTGAAATCTAAAAATTGTGAATAACTAAATCTAAGCTTTGAAAATGCAAAATGTGGTATATTGATGATATTTGAACCAATATACCTATTATCTATGAAAATGTCAATATTTTAGTTGACTAATGAAATGAATAGTAACCTTACACATAAAGTACAAATATTCAAGAAATGACTTTGTAATATGCCCTAGTAGGCCTAATGTGATTGGTTTAGATAGGTTGGCATGCCAATAGGGTTCTGATAGCAGTACTGCGTATGATGTATGGCTTCATTGCCATTCTGTGATGTGATAGCCTATGGCTATACTGATTATGATGTTTTACTTGGCTTTATGCCTTATTACTTTTATGGCTTATTAGCCATTCTGTTTGCACACCGGGAGACACATTATGACCGATGGTGTGACGGCCCGAGGTACCTAGTACCCAGTGCTAGTTTACCCGTTTATCCAGTCTGGTCAACTTGTATAGGTTACTTGGGCATGGAAAAGTATAACTGTAATTGAACTGATTATTAAAGAAAATACAAAAATTAAATATCAAGAATGATTACAATAAAATACAAAGAAGCTCGAAATCATCAAGAAAATAATTAACAAAATGTATGAAGAAGTTAATGTCATAAAATGCAATTAGCCCTCGACTGAATAATAAGTTAGTAATTATTCATTTCTTATGAACACAATAACTAGGAAATTATTACTTTTATTTGCATATTATATTTTCTTGTATTATTGGCACCACTAAGCTTTATGCTTAGCACGTCGCTTTTGCAACGCGTAGGTACTGAAGATTTGGACAGAGGGCACAGTAGATCACAGATTGGGTAAGGCCGTTCACAGTTCTGCATAGTGTCCGTGTCACCTCACAAGCTACAGTGCATTGGTAGGACACTAAGTGTAATGGCCCGGCCCACTAGTGATATTGTCCGCTCTGGGCCGAAGCCCTCACGGTTTTAAAACGCGTCAATAGGGGTTACGAACTGTCAACTTATGAACCCAGCATCTCTCCCATGTTTTGTCGATGTGGGATTTGCCTAGGGTGTTACAATCCACCCCCCTTATGGGACTCAGCGTCCTCACTGAGGTTTGCCCCACCATCGTTCAAGGTTGCACGCGGAACAGCTCTGATACCACAAATGTAATGGCCCGGCCCACTAGTGATATTGTCCGCTCTGGGCCGAAGCCCTCACGGTTTTAAAACGCGTCAATAGGGGTTACGAACTGTCAACTTATGAACTCAGCATCTCTCCCGTGTTTTGTCGATGTGGGATTTGCCTAGGGTGTTACAATCCACCCCCCTTATGGGACTCAGCGTCCTCGCTGAGGTTTGCCCCACCATCGTTCAAGGTTGCACGCGGAGCGACTCTGATACCACAAATGTAACGGCTCGGCCCACTAGTGATATTGTCCACTCTGGGCGAAAGCCCTCACGGTTTTAAAACGCGTCACTAGGGGTTACGAACCACCAACTTATAAACCCAGCATCTCTCCCGTGTTTTGTCGATGTGGGATTTGCCTAGGGTGTTACAATCCACCCCCCTTATGGGACTCAGCGTCCTCGCTGAGGTTTGCCCCACCATCATTCAAGGTTGCACGCGAAGCGGCTCTGATACCACAAATGTAACGGCCCGGCCCACTAGTGATATTGTCCGCTCTGGGCCGAAGCCCTCACGGTTTTAAAACGCGTCAATAGGGGTTACGAACTGTCAACTTATGAACCCAGCATCTCTCCCGTGTTTTATCGATGTGGGATTTGCCTAGGGTGTTACAATCCACCCCCCTTATGGGACTCAGCGTCCTCGCTGATGTTTGCCCCACCATCGTTCAAGGTTGCACGCGGAGTAGCTCTGATACCACAAATGTAATGGCTCGGCCCACTAGTGATATTGTCCGCTCTGGGCTGAAGCCCTCACGGTTTTAAAACGCGTCATTAGGGGTTACGAACTGCCAACTTATAAACCCAGCATCTCTCCTGTGTTTTGTCGATGTGGGATTTGCCTAGGGTGTTACAATCCAGCCCCCTTATGGGACTCAGCGTCCTCGCTGAGGTTTGCCCCACCATCGTTCAAGGTTGCACGCGGAGCGACTCTGATACCACAAATGTAACGGCCCGGCCCACTAGCGAAATTGTCTGCTCTGGGCCGAAGCCCTCACGGTTTTAAAATGCGTCACTAGGGGTTACGAACCACCAACTTATAAACCCAGCATCTCTCCCGTGTTTTGCCGATGTGGATTGTAACAGCCCGATCCTTCTCCAGTTAGTATTGTCCACTTTGGCCCATGGGCCTCACGGATTTGTCCCTTGGGAGGTTTCATTCCCAAAAGCGCGCTGACCAGGTGAGGAAGGCTCCCCCATATATGGCCCAAGTCTTTCCTTCCCGTTTTCGATGTGGGACACGAAGTTTCCACCCCAGTGCGTAGCTGGTTGAACAAGCACGTCCCAACCCCATCCCTGGGTCGTGATAAGCCCACCAGCTTCCGCCTGGTGCGTCCTCGCACCACACACCGTACTAGAGGGAGTCCAGCTCTGATACCACAAATGTAATGGCCTGGCCCACTAGTGATATTGTCCGCTCGGGGCCGAAGCCCTCACGATTTTAAAACGAGTCACTAAGAGTTACGAACTGCCAACTTAGAAACCCAGCATCTCTCCCGTGTTTTGTCGATGTGGGATTTGCCTAGGGTGTTACAATCCACCCCCCTTATGGGACTCAGCGTCCTTGCTGAGGTTTGCCCCACCATCGTTCAAGGTTGCACGCGGAGCAGCTCTGATACCACAAATGTAATGGCTCGGCCCACTAGTGATATTGTCCGCTCTGGGCTGAAGCCCTCACGGTTTTAAAACACGTCATTAGGGGTTACGAACTGCCAACTTATAAACCCAGCATCTCTCCTGTGTTTTGTCGATGTGGGATTTGCCTAGGGTGTTACAATCCACCCCCCTTATGGGACTCAGCATCCTCGCTGAGGTTTGCTCCACCATCGTTCAAGGTTGCACGCGGAGCGACTCTGATACCACAAATGTAATGGCCTGGCCCACTAGCGATATTGTCCGCTCTGGGCCGAAGTTTAAAACGCGTCACTAGGGGTTACAAACCACCAACTTATAAACCCAGCATCTCTCCCGTGTTTTGCCGATGTGGGATTTGCCTAGGGTGTTACAATCCACCCCCCTTATGGGACTCAGCGTCCTCGCTGAGGTTTGCCCCACCATCGCTCAAGGTTGCACGCGGAGCAGCTCTGATACCACAAATGTAACGGCCCGGCCCACTAGTGATATTGTCCGCTCTGGGCCGAAGCCCTCACGGTTTTAAAACGCGTCAATAGGGGTTACGAACTGTCAACTTATGAACCCAGCATCTCTCCCGTGTTTTGTCGATGTGGGATTTGCCTAGGGTGTTACACTGAGTCCCATTTTGTATTTTGTGATTTTTGTATGTTTTGTAATTAAACTTTTATTTTATCATGTATATTTGAAACCTATGTAAAATAATTTTATATTAATGTAAGTATTTGTAACTTTGTGTTTATAAATAACATGTGAGAATTTATTTATGATTTGAGCCTGATGATAATGTGAAATGAATGAATGATAAATGGAGGAATTGTTAAGAAATTGTTGTAAATTGATGTGATACAAATGGAGTTTGAGAATGATTGGAAATTATTGGAAGTGTTTTTCACAGGTTCCGAAGAACTGTTTTCTCCATTTTTAGTCGGCACTCTGCCGAATTTTCTATAAAATTTTCAGAGCCGCAAATTAATTTATAATTTCAATAAATGATCTAAATGAGATCAAATTCATAAATTTCACTTAATAAGTATAATAAATAAATTAAGAACTGATAAATATCAATGAGATAAATTATGGTATTCCGGTACACTGTGTGGCATATCTTGCTCGACTACACTGTAGACGGGTAAGGGGTGTCACATTTATTGGTATCAGAGCACGGTTTAGGCATTTCTGGGTCTAGATAGAGTCCATACCATGCATTGCATTTATAAGAGTCGAGGTGACAATAATGCAAATCTATTTGTCTTTCTTATTTTGATTTGGATATGGACCCCACGTCACAGAGAGCACTAGATGAGGAAGTGGAGAGTCGTGCTCCACCTGCAGCTGAAACTGGGGGCTAGGGAGAACTTCCTCCACCGGCACCAGCAGTGCCTGCACAGCCTCCGCCGGTTATGTTTCAGCAAATAGCTGAATTCTTCAGACAGATGGCTAGGGTTATGCCACCACCACCACCTCCACAGCATAAATCCCATCTGGAAAAATTGAGAAAATTTGGGGCTGTGGACTTCATTGGTAAGAAAGAAAATGACTTGGTGGCGGCTGAGAATTGGCTAGATCACGCTATAAGGGTATTGAAGCAACTGCATTGCACCCCAGAGCAGAACTTGGAGGGTGTTGTGTCCCTACTTCAAGATGATGCCTATCAGTGGTGGGACAACGTATCTAGTGAGGTCCGGCCAGAGTTGATAACTTGGGATTTCTTCCTCGCTGAATTTAAGAAGAAGTATGTGGGAATTGTGTATCTGGAAAACAAGAGAAGAGAGTTTATTAGTCTGAGGCAGAGGCAGTTATCAGTAGCAGAGTATGAGAAGGAGTTTGTCAGACTAAGCCACTACGGAAGAGAGATAGTCCCCACAGAAGTAGAAAGGTGCAGAAGGTTTGAAGAGGGGCTAAATGACAATATTAAAATAATGATCACTACCTTGGGGATTACGAACTTCATAAAATTAGTTGAAGCAGCACTGAAAGTGGAAAGGGTCAGAGTAAGTGAACAAAACAGGAAAGATAGGCAGCGTAAGAGGGAATTTAGACCAGGGTAGTCAAGTATATCAACTGATAGTAAGAAGTTTAAGGGTTCTTGTCATGACCCAGGGATGGGGTTGGGACGTGCTTGTTCAACCAACTACGCACTGGGGTGAAAACTTCGTGTCCCACATCGAAAACGGGAAGACAAGATTTGGGCCATATATGTGGGAGCCTTCCTCTCTTGGTCAGCGCGCTTTTGGGAATGAAACCTCCCAAGGGACAAATCCGTGAGGCCCATAAGCCAAATCGGACAATACTGACTGGAGAAGGATTGGGCTGTTACATTGTGGTATCAGAGCTGGACTCCCTCTAGTACGGTGTGTGGTGTGAGGAATCACCAGGCGGAAGCTGGTGGGCATGTCGTGACCCAGGGATGGGGTTGAGAAGTGCTTGTTCAACCAGCTACGCACTGGGGTGGAAACTTCGTGTCCCACATCGAAACGAGAAGAAAAGATTTGGGCCATATATGTGGGAGCCTTCCTTACCTGGTCAGCGTGCTTTTGGGAATGAAACCTCCCAAGGGACAAATTCGTGAGGCCTATGAGCCAAAGTGGGCAATACTGACTGGAGAAGGATCGGGCTGTTACAGTTCTGGTTCATAAGATCAGACACATGGCCAGAGAGGCCAGATTGGAATATCTATAGGTAGCTCCCTGGGCACAATAACAAGGGGATCATGTAACACCCCTATGTTCGGTAGTGCGTACTACTATTCCAGTGACCAGTGTTGTCCGGACAGCTAGGATGCCTAGAACTACACTTCGATATGAGTGAGGAGACATAAAATAATGAAATACAAGAAAAGAAAATATAAGAAAAATAAAGAAAAAATAATAGTAAAGAAATGCAATCAAGTTAAGCGAGCCGAGAACCCTAGCGATGGGTGACCGCACCGGGAAGTCACGGCGTGGACCGTTGACTAGCCTTGGATTGCGGGGAACCCTGAAAAATATTTTTAGGACTTAAATAGACCCCTATTGAAGTATAAATATCATTAGAAATATTAAATAAAAATTAAATAATTAGTACAAAGAAAAGTGGAAAATCGAAAAACGGACAAAACCCGGTGTTACCGAAAAATTGGGAATGCAACCCGAACAGGGGCATTGTGGTCATTTGACATCCCGAATTGTATTTTGACCTAAATGTCCATTAAAAATACATGGTATTACACTTGGAAAATATAATGAAAGATTAAATTTGGGGTACCTAATATAAATAGCCAAAAGTGGAGTGTAAATGGAGTAATTAACACATTTGACATATAATATTAATTAAATAAAGTTAGTGGAGAGTTAGTGGGAATTATCTATACCTAAGTGGACCACTAACTCACCCTTTGGACAGCAGATTGAAGTTCATCCCCAAGCTCCCAATTTCAGCCGAAAATGGTGAAAAGAAGATCCACCATTGTTGTCCACTTGAAAGCTTCATGCATGCTTGATTTAAGCTTCATTCTTGGCACCTTTCTTCACTAAAAGTAACCACCACACCTTGGGCAGCATTTAGGGAGTGAGAAAGGTAAGTTTTGATGAGTTTTTAAGAAGCTTCAAAAATAGGTAAGTTTGTGTTTTTGAATGTTGCTTTGTTAAAGTTTGTAAGCATGTTATGGGTGTTTGATTTATGAAGAAATTTTTGAGTTTTGATGTTGAATGGGAATGTGTACTTTTTGCAGCCATGGAAGCACCTTGAAGGCAGTTTAATTGTGCTTGTAAATGGTGAATTAAATGATTGATTAAATGTATATTGTGTAGGAAATTGTTTGGGTAATATATACTTAGTGTATGTAAATGTAAAATGAGATTTAAAGCTTGGAAAGTAATGGAATGTAAGTGTACCATTGTAGCAGTTTGCTAACTCTTGAGGAATGCTGGAATTCATGCTTGGTTTATGGAATAATGATGTTAAAATGTGTTGGTTGTTATGGCAGTTTGAGTGCATGAATGATGGTGTGAAGTTGGACATGTAAATGAGCATGAATTGGTGATTGAATTGTTGTAAATTGAGTTGGACAAATTCTGCACTTGTTGGTGCACATTGAATGTAATTGTTAGCTGCCAAAATGACCTATAATATGTTGTAAATTATGTTTAGGTTGTGGTACAACTAGAATTGGTTTGAATATTGAGTTTGGTGAGTGTTACATATGATGCTTGATGTGTATGCAAGAATTTCAATAAGGCAGTTTGAGTTTTAGGCCTATAACCTTAAGTGTGTGGCTCCAATTGGTATGAAACCAATTGGAGGTGAAACTAGGCACAAAATGTGCCAACTTTCATGAAGGAAGCTTGCCAAAATTCTGCTTGCAAGGTAGCTTGAAAAATGACCAAATCCGGATTAAGTGCAATAAAGGCCTGAAAATTGACCATTTGGGCAGCAGTTAGTATTTAGGCTATAACTCACTCAAAACAGGTCCAATTGACCTGAAATTTTAACCATGAATAGCTAAGACCCATATCTACAAGTCTTATGAAGACACCAAAGCCCAGAAATGACCATAAGCAAGTCAAAAAGCTTTCACAAGTTCGGGTCCAAAAACTGGCCGAACCTAAAATGACCTAAAGTGATCAATTTTGGTGCAATTTGACCAGCAATAGTAAAATGACCATAACTTGGTCTACATAACTCAGAATGATCTGAAATTTTGCCCCGCGTTCCATAAGACATAGATCTACAAGTTTGTAGTTTAGACTGAAACCCGAAAACCGAGGGAACTAGGTCGTCCGACTAGGTCAAACTAGTATCCCAGAATCCAGCAAATTGCAAGAAAATACAGTATACACGGAAATGAACTTGGTAAAATGTACCAACCCTAAAAGACTATCGAATGTGACATGTTAGTAACATTAAAACCTAATTTACCTAGAATACATCGAGGGTCGACATATTAGGTTGATTAAGCAAAAAATAGCATTCAGTGAATTATTTATCAAACATTATCGTTAGAGACAGTTTAATTAAGTACTGAAACACTTCAAATTGTGTTTCTCAGTTAGCAAAGACTCAGGGAAGGGGAAAGAAACACTGAGTCAGAGCCAAGAGACAGTTATCAGAGGTTTGTGCACAACTAGTTTTTAACTGATTGTTTGAATATTTCATATGATTAAATGACATACTTTTCTTATGTATTATGTTTAACAAGCATTGGATTTAATTCAATGATTATTGAAAATTGTTATAGTATGTATGAATTTAGCTTTGTGAAATGGTATTTCCACAAGTATTAAGCATTGTTATGGATTGAATAAATTATGTTTTGGAAAATTGTGATAGAACATGTTTTGAATTGTGATGGTAATTTTCATGGAAAAATGTAAATTTATGATTTGAATTGTGATGAGCATAAAAATTATTGGATATTGGAATTGACTTTGAATCGAATTATATTGTGATTTATGCTCACTAAAAGGATTGTGATATTGTTTTATATCTCACTATAGATGCTTGACTAGGTTATTACCCGTCTCTCTCATTTGTTGAGAAGACAATGGAGTTAGTTGTGTTTTGATTACCATGGTACGTGCACAGGCTTAGATTTTCCTCTGATTTGAGGTTAGATCTAAGTTTATTTTATCGTTATGGCCCTTGCGGAAGATTCATTATTGTGATGGTACTGTGCACGATGATTCGACCTCTCCAACCATAGGGAGTTAGAATCTGATTCGATCTCCCCGACCATAGGGAGTTAGAATCACATCGAATATGGCCCTTTCGGATTAGTCTTGCATAGTTAGTGAGATAAAGAATGATTTTTGAGATAAAGAATGATTTTTGAGATACAGAATGATTTTTGAGATACAGAATGGCTTTGGAATGGTAAAGAATTGTGATTTCAATTATGGTTTATGTCTAATTGATTTTGTTGGAATTACTTAAATGGTTAGTCATGAGTTGATAAATTGAATTATGTGATCAAAGTCATTTATACAAATGATTTACATTATTGGCAATGAATATTTTGAGTTTTGGAATTTGATGAGTATTCAGATTTCCAAATTATTTACTGTAAATTTTGTCAATGTATATTGTACTATGTTTTAAATTATAGTTGTGCACCACTGAGTTCACCACTCAACGATAGCTTTGTATGCTGTCGCAGGTTAAAAGAGCATAGAGCAGTGAGTAAGTTTCTTTGAAGACACTTTCAGCTCAGCTCCAGGTATATCATAGGTATACCCATGTACATAGGTTTTGATGTATGCATGTAATAATATGTATGTAAATTATTTGAGCAGTTGTATAAAAACTCTTGTAAAATATTTTGGTATGTAATTAAATGTAAATTATTGTAAATGTAAATTTGGAATTTCAATTATCTGAATAGTTTTGTAATATTAATTTTGAGTCTTGTAATCAAGGAAATGTTTCTTTTATGAGGCGATTGATTTGATTATTGAGATTTGAATTATGGGTTCAAATGAAGTTATTGAAGTTGTATTTGAGAAAACATATTGGAAGTGTGTTCTTTGCAGATTTTGAAGAACTGTTTTCTCAAAATACAACTGGCACTTTGCCGAAATTTTGAAAAAAAATTTATAACACTAGATTTTAATCGATGATTTAAATTTCATGAAAATTATTTTAAAATCCCTTGTAGTATATTTAATGGATTATCGGTAGGCGAAGTACAGTAATTCATTAGGTGTACTACGGGATCATGTTACATCTTATAGGGGAGTAGGGTGTGACATGTTTTGTGGTATCAGAGCAATGGTTTTAAAGTAAATTTTGAACTGTGAATTTGAAATCTTTTTGTCGGTAACTACAACTGCTCAAATGTTTGATACATATAGTACATTTATATCATAAATATGAACTAATAGAGAGGAATCTCCTTATGTTGGTTGTACAAGAATAGAAAATCTTGTAAAAAGATATGGAAGAGAAGAATGAGACAATAGAACAGTCTGTGAAGGCAGAAGAACAAGTTGAGGCCCCAGCTCCACAAAATGTCGAAGGCCTGACTGTACCAGTTTTGCCGGTACAAATTACTGCACAAATGGCCCAGCAAATGGCCACTTTCTTTCAACAAATGGCTGATAATCTGTCAGCCCAAGCACAAGTACAGACCCAACCCCCACAAAGGCAACATGAAATTGAGAAGAGGGAAAAACCTATGGGTCAGAGCTCAAGCAGTAATTTGAGAAGGAGAAAAGAAATTGAGGAGCCCCGAGCTCAGGGATATAACAGAGGTGGATCATCAAAGCAGAGACCACCAAGGTCCAGTCGTCGAACAACTAGAAGTTCCTACCCTTCTCGCCAATGTGAAGCTTGTGGAAGATATCATGGTGGGATATGCTATAAGGCTATTGGAGCCTGTTATAACTGTGGAGGCACAGGACACTTTGCCAAGGACTACACCAGTAGTCGCAGAGTTGGACCACCTCCTACTACTGCAGAAGGGTCAGTTCAGAGCCCTGTCACTAGAAGTTCACAACCACCTAGCAGAGGTAGAGGCAGGGGTAGAGGTAGCCCAACAGGCAGCCAAGGCACAGTGAAACAATCAGAGCAAGACAGTGCTCCGGTTAGAGTCTACGCAACGAGACAGAGGGAAGAAGTCGAGACATCTGATGTTGTGGCTGGTACCTTCTCAACTTTTAACTAAGATGTGTTTGTGTTATTTTATCTGGGTTCTACCCATTCTTATGTGAGTGCTAGCATCATTGATTGCATTGCTATTCCATGTACAAAAATGGACTTTGAGGTGCTAGTAACAAGTCCGCTAGGACAGGAGGTCAGGGTTAATAGAATGTATAGAGACTGTCCTTTGGTGATCCAAGGACACACTTTTCTATCTGATTTCATTAAAATGCCCTTTAGAGATTATGATATCATCTTGGGCATGGATTGGTTAGCTAGGCATCATGCCATGATTGATCAGAGGTCAAGACAGTCACTTTCGATCTCCCTCGATGCTGATGTGGTAATACATGGAAGAGGCACTATTGCCATCAAACATTATTTCGCTACACTAGCCGTAAAATGATCGCAAGGGTGTGAAGCATACTTGGCACATGTGGTAGACACCCAAGTGGGGAGTCCAGCATTGAGGGACATCCCTACAGTATATGACTTTCCAAACGTGTTTCCTGATGAATTGCCAGGATTACCTCCAGAAAGAGAGGTGTGGTTTGAAATTAATGTTATGCTTGGTGTGGATCCAATCTCCATAAAACCATACAGAATGGCACCAGCAGAGTTGAAGGAGTTGAAGCTACAGTTGCAAGAACTACTTGAAAAGGGCTTCATCCGCCCTAGTGTGTCACCATGGGGAGCGCCAGTATTGTTTGTTAAGAAGAAGGATGGCACTCTTCGTTTATGTATTGTTTGACCTAGGGTCTGTATACTTTTATGTTAGAGTTAGAACTATATGTTCTGTTGTTATTCCTTTACAGGGGAATAAATTTTGATGCATTAGTGATTAGTCCTTAAGATAAGGATTGTGATAATAAGTGAAATTAGTTTTGGAAGAGTTTATCGGCGAAAAGTATTTTCTAACACACCATAAATTATAAAGCTAAATGGCAAGCCTACTTAATGTAAGGCAAGAGGACATAAAAGTAAGATGCGGTAATAGAATTATTCTAGATGAAGGCAGAGATGTTCCAGTTGTTAATTGTTAATGGATATTGTAATCAGAATAAGTTTCAGATATCGGTGAATTCGAAAAGGATAAAAAATAGGAAAGTTTGATCTATTGGGATGTATCGTAGTAACTATGCAATGTTCTTGATGTTTATCTTGTAGTCGCAGACACAAGATCGACTTGAGATTATTGTGTAGAGCTACGTACTACCCGATAGTATACCTAGATAAGAATAGTTACCAATGGCATCTGTTTTGGAATAGTTATGCCAGGACAGAATTTAATTGTTAGAAATAAGTTTGAAAATCCTACTTAGGGATCTAAAACTCAAAGGTTAGAATATCGAAAGGTTATAGTTCAGTACAAAAGGAAGTAAGTTATAGAATATTGACAGATAAACAGAGTTATGAAAGTAAAAAAAATTCAAACAATTGGTTCAAATATAACAAATAAATGTTACGAATGTGAGGAAGACTATGGACTAGAATGGTCAGAGGACCAATGACTAGATAAATAATTCTAACATGACCTCAAGGGTCATTCAAGAAGGAACATGAATCGAAATATTAGACAGGACAATAGTAAGAGTAGATTGGTGATATACAAACAAATTAAACGTTGTATTAGATTGTTAAAAGTCTTATACAAATTTGAGGAAAAGAAGATTATACGATCGTATAAAAAGGAAAAAAAATAAACGTATAACTATTGTAAGATGACTATTGGGTAAAATTTCGTTGACGAAATTTATTTTAAGGGGGAGAGAATTGTAACACCCCTATGTTCGATAGTGCGTACTACTATTCCGGTGACCAGTGTTGTCCGGAAAGCTAGGATGCCTAAAACTACACTTCGATATGAGTGAGGAGACATAAAATAATGAAATACAAGAAAAGAAAATACAAGAAAAATAAAGAAAAAAATAATATTAAAGAAATGCAATGAAGTTAAGCGAGCCGAGAACCCTAGCGATGGGTAACAGTACCGGGAAGTCACGGCGTGGACCGTTGACTAGCTCCCGAATCATGGGAACCCCGAAAATATTTTTAGGACTTAAATAGACCCCTATTGAAGTATAAATATCATTAGAAATATTAAATAAAAATTAAATAATTAGTGTAAAGAAAAGTGGAAAATCAAAAAATGGACAAAACCCGGTGTTACCGAAAAATTGGGAATGCAACTCGAACAGGGCCAATGTGGTCATTTGACATCCCGAATTGTCTTTTGACCTAAATATCCATTAAAAATACATGGTATTACACTTGGAAAATATAATGAAAGATTAAATTTGGGGTACCTAATATAAATAGCCAAAAGTGGAGTGTAAATGGAGTAATTAACTCATTTAACATATAATATTAATTAAATAAAATTAGTGGAGAGTTAGTGGGAATTATCTATACCTAAGTGGACCACTAACTCACCCTTTGGACAGCAGATTGAAGTTCATCCCCAAGCTCCCAATTTCAGCCGAAAATGGTGAAAAGAAGATCCACCATTGTTGTCCACTTGAAAGCTTCATGCATGCTTGATTTAAGCTTCATTCATGGCACCTTTCTTCACTAAAAGTAACCAACACACCTTGGGCAGCATTTAGGGAGTCAGAAAGGTAAGTTTTTATGAGTTTTTAAGAAGCTTCAAAAATAGGTAAGTTTGTGTTTTTGAATGTTGCTTTGTTAAAGTTTGTAAGCATGTTATGGGTGTTTGATTTATGAAGAAATTTTTGAGTTTTGATGTTGAATGGGAATGTGTACTTTTAGCAGCCATGGAAGCACCTTGAAGGCAGTTTAATTGTGCTTGCAAATGGTGAATTAAATGATTGATTAAATGTATATTGTGTAGGAAATTGTTTGGGTAATATATACTTAGTGTATGTAAATGTAAAATGAGATTTAAAGCTTGGAAAGTAATGGAATGTAAGTGTACCATTGTGGCAGTTTGCTAACTCTTGAGGAATGTTGGAATTCATGCTTGGTTTATGGAATAATGATGTTAAAATGTGTTGGTTGTTATGGCAGTTTGAGTGCAAGAATGATGCTGTGAAGTTGGACATGTAAATGAGCATGAATTGGTGATTGAATTGTTGTAAATTGAGTTGGACAAATTCTGCACTTGTTGGTGCACATTGAATGTAATTGTAAGCTGCCAAATGACCTATAATATGTTGTAAATTATGTTTAGATTGTGGTACAACCAGAATTGGTTTGAATATTGAGTTTGGTGAGTGTTACAAATGATGCTTGATGTGTATGCAAGAATTTCAATAAGGCAGTTTGAGTTTTAGGCCTATAACCTTAAGTGTGTGGCTCCAATTGGTATGAAACCAATTGGAGGTGAAACTAGGCACAAAATGTGACAACTTTCATGAAGGAAGCTTGCCAAAATTCTGCTTGCAAGGTAGCTTGAAAAATGACCAAATCCGGATTAAGTGCAATAAAGGCCTGAAAATTGACCATTTGGGCAGCAGTTAGTATTTAGGCTATAACTCACTCAAAACAGGTCCAATTGACCTGAAATTTTAACCATGAATAGCTAAGACCCATATCTAAAAGTCTTATGAAGACACAAAAGCCCAGAAATGACCATAAGCAAGTCAAAAAGCTTTCACAAGTTCGGGTCCAAAAACTGGCCGAACCTAAAATGACCTAAAGTGATCAATTTTGGTGCAATTTGACCAGCAATAGTAAAATGACCATAACTTGGTCTACATAACTCAAAATGACCTGAAATTTTGCCCCGCGTTCCATAAGACATAGATCTACAAGTTTGTAGTTTAGACCGAAACCCGAAAACTGAGGGAACTAGGTCGTCCGACTAGGTCAAACTAGTATCCCAGAATCCAGCAAATTGCAAGAAAATGCAGTATACACGGAAATGAACTTGGTAAAATGTACCAACCCTAAAAGACTATCGAATGTGACATGTTAGTAACATTAAAACCTAATTTACCTGGAATGCATCGAGGGTCGACATATTAGGTTGATTAAGCAAATAATAGCATTCAGTGAATTATTTATCAAACATTATCATAG